>NW_026859060.1:0-16830 GCF_026571515.1 Ruditapes philippinarum | reverse complement strand
TATTTTTATCTTATGTTTTCGTTTAAATGTCACATCGAATCCGATAACAAAATACTTTTTCTCAATGGTTTTTGTGTAAGTTTTACAAAATAATATACTTAAGTGATCAAAACTTAGAAATAAGATAATCTAACGAGTTAATCCCCAAAATATTTGAAAAAGACGAACACATATCATATCATACAAAACTTCTTAAGCTTTTTGTTCATGCATATTGACACGTATAAAAGTACTGTATAGTATAACCAAATATACGATACAATATTTATAAACAAATTAAAACAAGTCACAAATTCAAATCAAATGTAGTTTTAAAAGTTTGGAAGACCCACAAAAATAATTAAAATAATAAAATACAGGTAAGACAAAAAAAGCGAACCCAAAAAATAAGCAGTCCAAAAATAAATAAGTGAGTTTTAAGTGCTCTTAAACACTGTTAGAGTTTCACAGCTTTTAAGTGCTCTAGGTAGGGCATTTCAGAGTTTAGGGGCTGCCGTCACGACCTGAAACTTCATTATGTATATAGGTTTATCTAATTTAGGTACATACAATTAAAAACAAAAATAGTGCAGTAATTGAATAAGTACCTCATGATTTAGGGCTTGGAAAATCATTTTTATTGATTAAAGGTACGTTTTTGAATTCAACACAACCGATATGTAACACAGGAACATTTACATTTCTCCTCAATGTTGCCTTAAGATTAAATAGAGATTTATGATGTTCACATGTTTGAAAACTAAGGCTGTGATTCTCTATTTATTTGATCAATGGTTCAATATGAACTAATATCTTATTGAAGTACTTTTAAATATCTTGTGTACGAATATCGTGATAAAAGTGAAAACTTTAAACTTTACAAATATGAGGTAAACATTCGATATAAACATGCGTAAATGCACTGTATTTGTTTGCAAACAATTGATCAGTTGACTTTTAGTTTTTTTTACTATTTATTCTGTCTATAAACACAGTACACAGCGCAAGTTAAAAATATATATCTATGATTAAGATTTATAAGTTTATAATGCATGTATTTTTCAGTATCTTAAATGCAGGATGTTGTACTTTTCAATATAAATGATAGATAATAAGATTCGATAATCCTTACAATTTACCCCGCATTAAACATCAAATATTTAAGATCATCAATCAATTGTACAATTCTTCTTCTTCGTCTTCAAAAAAAAAAAAATAAAAAAAATATAACATTGTATTTTTTATGTTTCGAGAATATGTATTTGCCTATTTTCTTTCCTAAAATGATGTTATAATGCAGCCTAAGTTCTTATCTTATTACGCGTAATAACAACTATTAAACTGCACTGTACGACTAAAATTAAATAATGTATATACATGTATAACAGTAACATGTCAGGAGTTATGAATATCGTATCTAATCATGCAGAAAGAATATATTGACACTTCCAAAAACGATTATTCTAACACTATCGGAAATTTTTCTATATAAACAAAGAAGGCCTGAAGCGTGCATTATTCTACAATAATGCACTCGCCGTTCTTATTATCTCCCTGTATATTTTCACATTGGGGGCGCCATTTCGTTTGAAACATTTGATAAATAAAAACAGTTTTTTGTCGAATTTCGTTGTGAAAAGTATCTAGAATGAAAGAAAATGGTCTAACTAAGAAAATGAACCCGAACACCAATATTTTTAATTCAGTCGTTAACGCTGTACAGACGTTTAAAGTGTTGTTTACGTGACGTCACAATGTAGCGCCAAACAGCACGTGCAAAACATTCAAATCAAGTACGCTATTTTAATATCGCAAAGGAGTTAATTTTTTCATTTATTTCACTTTTAATAATTTGTATTTCGCTTGGAAAATTATAAACTGAAATAAAATAAACTAACAAAGTTTTATCAACGTTTTCAAAATTCGTTATTCCTAAAATGTTTCTACACACGGTAGATTTAACGACAGATTTTTTCAACCCACTGGAACAGCCTTTAAAGAACGTTTCTATTGGAAACTCTGAGGCGAAAACAAAATTAACCACCAAACATAAAGTCCAACTTTATAATAATAATTATAGTTTTTCTTGACGTGTTAGAATGGAAATAGATATTAATTCTTCGTGCGTCATTGTATAATAATGCACGTTTTTCGTTCAAATGTTTTGTAATTAATCACTCAGGCCTATCGGCCTTCGTGATTATATTACTACGCATTTGAACTCAAACCGTGCATTATTCTACAACAATGCACTCAGAATTGATATCTTTTTCTTAAATATATTACAACTGCGTCCATGAACAGGCTCAATCAAACAACAGATTTTTCAATATTGCTGTGTTGTGTCACAGTCTAGTTTTCCATTTCTATAAGAAGAAATGTGATAGCATGATATCACCCTCGTTTATCACAGTTTATGCAAGCATTTCGGGTAAATAGAATGGTGAGATATTCAAATTCGAAACAACCAGATTTTATGAATGTTTAACACATTTAAAAAATATGAATTGTTTTTGGTTTAAATTTAATAATCAGTTGTTGATTTAACTTTAATCGTGTGTAAAGAAGTCATTTTAACAATGAGATTTTACATGGTATTAAAACAAGCCTTTAACTTTATTTGCAAGAAACTGAACTTAAAATGAGTACGTGATATTTAAGGGAGTCCACTGATGTTTCTTTGACTTAACATGACTAGAAATAATTTTTTGAGTATCGTTGATAATACAGACCCAAATCATCAGATCTAAACGATTATGTGGTTTGATAATAGGTTAAAAACAAAATAAAACCCTAAATTCATTGTATAAAGTAAAATGTCGTTAAGTAAGTCAGCACCTTGATATAATAAGAACACACATATTCTTCTTATACAAAAATATAGGCCTATACTAAATCTTAATTTGGCATCTTAAATCCATGTCCAGGGCAATGTCATTGCGTCAAAATGGGATCGCCATTTCATTGCCATAACAGTGCAGTAAGATCTCCTACAACGAAATTAAGCCCAAAATGTTTGAAGTGGTAGTGCAATCGTTGTGTTTGTCAGGGGCGACTGTACGGAAAACGCATGGCTTCCTCTGAGATGTTACTGCGTCTCTACCATTTACTCGGCGCATATACAGTTGTTATGTACTTCAACAACGACCGTACGAAGCTGTTGTTTGCATCTGCCGCATCTATTAGCAAATATTGCATCTACCGCATCTATTAGCATTTGCATGCGGACATTAACAAACAAATTAATATAAATGAGTGAATTATGCAAATAAACATTCATATGAACGTCGTTAATGTACGCCGGTAAGCTGCTGGTACTGACTTAGTCAATATGAGAATTATGGCTGAAACATATCAGCATTTTCTTACAATTTTAAAGTGCATTGGATAAGTAACAATAATACAGCCTAACGCAATGGAAACGAAATATATAGTGTGCAAGATCTCAGGTGCGGATACACAACAGTGTTGGATGGGGCAGATGAAGTGGGGGCTGACATGTGAGTACGCAGATTTTTACAAAACAACAGAAAACAGGGATGCGACAGGGGCGGTTTTGAAAATTGGGTCAGCATCTTGTACATGTGAACGGAGTGGACGTCCTCTCTATATACTGAGGAAGTTATGAATCTGAGGTTGAAAATGATAGTGCTTCCTAGACTTTCTGATGATTTAACTACGCTGTTCTATATTTGTTTATTTATTCTTCGCGTCATCGAGTTTTATTATTTTGATAAAGGAGTAGTCTACGACTTAAAGACAATAGAATAAAATGAAAATGCATGGAGCTGACATGTATTAAAATGCTGCTTGAATTTTAATTTCCAAGTGGTTTGTTTTCTCAGGAAAATATTCAAATCTCTTTTGAACCCCTTCTTTATAAACAGTGGACAATTGACCTCCCGGCCAAATTTAGAGAAAGGCTATTGTTCAGCAGGATATTGTCCAAAAGATATTGTTCAAGTAAGGTTTTGACCAAGTGCTTTTTTGCCGTTCCCCGTTGCAGACACATTGAAAGCTAAAGGGAAATCATCTATTTAAATAGAAACGTGTATTTTATAAGAGCACATTCATAACATTAATGCATAATTATTGCATATGAAAGCAGAAAAATAAGATGAACACTGTAGACAAAGTTACTTTTATGTCTTCATGGGTGTCTTTAAATACAGTATTTCGCAATACTTCACGTATTTCAGCAAAAGACAGACTTCCATTTTTGTCCTTGTCAACATTAGAGATTTAACTTCAAAGGTTTCAACCAATAACTTAATACACCGTCAGCATTAATTGTTTTTGCAATATTGATATAACAATGCCCGGCAGACAATTCTTCAACCCTTTACCAAAATATGAGATTCGTCTATAGCTGATGCAGAAAAGCGACTGATTATAAGTTTATTCAAATATATATACATGTATATATATTGGTGAATACGTTGAAATAGAAATTTCTAATGTGGTTATACAGTGTTATTTTAGTCTGCTTTTGTGATGTTGAGGAGTTGAAATTAATCTAGAATTATTTTGAGGTACTTTTCGCCGTTTTCAGTTAATTAATCTGGTAGTATGTATATTTAGAGCACCCTCGTTTACTGGCCAAAACTAAAACTAAACAATTTGGTTGACATATTTTATTTATGATGTTTTAGGTATAATTCCATACAATATAACACTTTATAACAATGAAAACTAACCAATGCTTTTGAACATGATACAGGAATTAAGTGAACAAATAAGGGAATAGTCAGGCTTGGATGCATAATTTGATTCAAAATAATCATATCAAGTCATAAAAAATTGTCAATTATTTTCCTTATTTCAATCATCTTATTTAAAGAAAAAGCAGTATAGAATATATCTACTGTAAATCCTGCTTGTGCTTCAAAGAAAATATACATTCTATCCCATGACTCCAATCTTTTATTCACTTTTTGAGATTTTTTTTCATAAGCATCTTAATAGCGTTATGTCAACATAGTTTTGAATTGTTTATTCTTTTTCTTAACCAACGGAAATAAGGAATAATAAGTAGGCATTGAAACGTTAGATTATATTTGACTTTGCTAAAATATGCTTCTGGTTTAAAACCAATCTTACATATCTATATCAAGATTAGAAAGCTATTTTAACCCTATATTACTTGCGATACACTTAGGCACATGATACATTCTATAGACTAATGAACTTAATAAAATTATGTTTGGAGAAATAATTGGTTGGATATTAAAAATATAATGTATCGGGCGGTCATTTATTTAAATATTTTGAAATGCAGGCAGACACGCTGAATATTATATGATTATCTAATGCATATTGAAACTTCCGTATTTCTTGGAATTTGCCATATTAATTGCGAAATAATGCAAATTATGTGCATCAATATAATTTCATTTAAAAATTTGTTTGCATGCCGTCTTAACATATGATCAAAGTTATCAAAACGTCTTTTAATAGATGCATCAGAAAAGGCAGAACAAATTTCTTTCCGGAACGGGAAATTTTTGTTTAAAATGCGAAATTTAAATCACGAATAAAAAAGGATGAATTACTACGGGATGTCGGGAAAAAATTTTTTAGGCAAGAAAAACTTTTTGACCAAAATGGGCCCGTTGATTTCCAAGACCACTACCCCCTCAGTCCTTTTGGGTTTTCAAATCCTGACAGGGTTTTGGGAGTTTTTTTCTAAGTGTGGGGACTACCCAGTTTGCAGGTTCTACTCAGAGGGCCCGTTCGTCCCTGAAAAAAATTGGGAAATATTGAAACCCGAAAAACCCTTGAGGTTTCGCCAAAATTAAGTTTGTAAATTCACCGCATGTTTCTATTTTTTTTAGTGCAATATAAAACCTAACAAAAACACAGGGTTTGTGTGTATTTTGCATGACATTAATCGTCATTATAGAGATATGTAACTGTAACAATATAACCCCTCTGTGGACTGTTTACTTTATAGTTTCTAAACAAACCGCGTTTTGTTTTAATACAAAGAATGAGTGAGAATATTTTCAAACATGGAAACGTGTGAATGTGTCGAAAATGTATATTTACTTGGAATACTTATATGGTTTGCGTAACAAGCAATGGACTGATGGCATGTGTTGTTTAAAAAAAGTCTAATTGCTCTGAGAAATTGCAATGCGGACATTCAATATGACACCGAAGTGTTTTTTTAGAAAGGGCGACTATGAAAATATTCTTTAAGTTCATGATTTTCTCGACTATTTTCCCGTTTTTGGGCATTGACAAGTTCCTCCAGTTGATATCGATTGAAGATTGATAATCTGCTAATTCCTCATGAAAGATGTATTGAAGCTCGATATCATTATGCACGCTTCTCTGTAAGACTCTTATCCACACCCCATTGTTAAATCGATATTTTACGGTCCATTCTTCTCTGTTTTCGAGCATAAATTTCTCGACCCTATAACTTCCCGAGAAGACTGGTGTCGCTTCTTTCGTAAGACGGTACCATTGTGTATCGTTATGCAGAATAAATCCAGTGTCAGTAGGACAAATTTCATATTTCTTTCCTTTCAAGGATAATACCCGTTCCATCTTACACTCCACTAGGTCATACAGAATCACATGCATTTGTTTGCCAGATTTGGCCAGTAGAGCTAAGACTGATTGATTATTCATACATATTTGAGTAATGTTTTCTTGCCGAAAGGAAAATAGTGATCGCATTTCAACATTTTCACCCGAAGTCTTTCCTACGTATACGCTTGTGCAGATAATTATATCTTCCCGTCTTTTGTCAGATATAGAAGAAGATCTTGATGATGATGATGACTGTTCATTTCTAGATATTCCAGGTGTATTAATCGCAAAGGAATCATCATTTGCACCAGAATGCCGAATATTTTCAGGTAATATCTGCGGCTCTCTGAAGTCATTTATATCATTTTGATTTTCCTCTTCGAGGTTTGAATAGACACATTCTGGTTCACTATCGGAACTACAAGATTCTTCATATATTTCGATCGTATTTTTTACTATTGCGACCAATGTATCATTTGTGATATTAACATGTGTAATATCATGATAAACAAGATTTCCAGTCTGGACATCCTCAAATTCTATCCGATGCACATATCTAAGTATCTCATCAGATTCAAGGTCTACAGTGATTAAATATCCTATACCAATTTCACGTTCTTTGAAATACACTTCGGGGTTATCATTTCTTACACCAGCAATTTCTCTAAAGAAGTCTTCGTAAGGATTTCTTTCGTAGTAATAAGAGTTAAGTCTATACCAACGATCATTCTGTAGATCCAATCCGCCAAAAAAATCTTCACCTGAAGTCATTATCAGAACATACTTTCTAGAACTTTCTTGGTCAGTCTGACTTACTATAGTTTCTAAATTGAGTATCTTATTAAACATTATATCTGTTTTAAAATTCCCCCCAAAGGGGAAGGGGGTTAAATTCTTTATTATTCAAGGGGTTTAAACAATTTGATAATAAAGTTTCGTTGAAATTCCCCTTAAAGGGTAATTTTTTTGCCCAAATTTTTGCAGGAATTTAATTTTTCCCCTTTTTTGTAAGTACGAAAAACTTTTTTAAACAGTGAAAAGAAAGATTTAACTAAATGTTTTTGGGAAAATCAGCAGGGAACGGTGTGGGTTTTAAAAGTTTCTGGTAAAGTGATTTTTGATAAAATTCGATAAAATCAGGGTTTTTTCGAATTTATCTTTTTTTTGATAGTTTTGTAAACATGATGCCCGGGGTTTAAAGGGCTGAAAAAATCTAAAATTTAACCAAAAAAAGACACAGCCAAATTTTTAAAATCTTTTTATTTTGAGGTTTTTCCCGCTAAAATTTTTAGTAAGGTCACACTATATTCGCGATAGTAAACTCAGGAATAATTCCGTACATAAACATGACTGCCATCTCCACAACATCAGGGGACATGTTAATCTTTATCTCAATTTCGGTATCCTGTATTCTGTCAGAGTTTCCATCATAGTTTCCTAGAAAATTGTAATACATTTGATTAACAGGCATTCATGATTTGGACAAAATCAGCGATATTTTATGGTTTTCTGAATTCACAAAAGATGCATTGAATGTATCATTATCAACATACATTTCAAGCTATGTAACCTTTTTTTTGTATAATGTTACCTATCTAGCCTGATTAACGTTGGTTCTACTCAGGCGTCCGTTGTTCGTTCTCGCTGAAATTGTGCACGGAAGGGCACCTGAGGTGGTCTACCTCCACCAGTAATGTTAGAACGTCGTCATATGGCATATACTGTGTCGGCATGACGTAAAACCCAATAAAACAAACAAACAATCAAAAACATTACCTATCTTCGAGTCAATTTGTCTTTCTATAATCGACCGGAAATAGAAGAGACTTGCCATTAGCCACACATCTATGAAATCTCTTTCCTCTGAAAAATTAAAGGTCAACTTAATGATAAGGGCATATCATGCAAAATGGCGTTTTATCATATTCTTTGAATCAACACACGAATGCATGATTTGTTTTCAGACTTAAAACAGAAACCTATGGGTTCAAATCCCGTCAAGGCAATTAAATTCTTAAATGAGGTTTTCCTTTAAGTAAAATGTTTGGTGCTATCGGATATTGTCGTCTGAATCTAACAATCTATGCAAATTAGTTACAATTTCCACATATTATAATCATATACTTTTTGAAACATCACTATTATCTGCCAGAACAGCAGGTGCTACGTTCCAGCTGTAAAGGGTTGTTTCGTACATCACTTCAGTGTTGTTTATTGTTTCTGGTCATTCGGTGTCATTTATTCCAACGAATTAAATGATGATAATTGAATACACATTTTCGGTGCCAAGGCGTGAGTGATGTTGCTAGTGCTCTTTTCTATTATCCCATGAACAGACTATGTAATATCTTTTACCCATGCTTCACAATCCCATACACGTCGCCAAATAAATATACACTACATAGTCGCGTGGCAGCTCGGGTAGAAAGATAAAACATCCTACCTATCGGTTTCTAAATTTTTTTTTTTAGTAACATAGAGGTGATGCCAGGTGAATTTAGGCGGGGCTTATCTGCTAATAGCTAATACTAGCGGACCATATATATTGGAATAATATATTATATATTAAACAATAGAACGGAGTCTGGAATTTTCATGTAAATAATTTCCATTGCATTCGAGGGCTTGATCACCCCATTTTCAGAAAATGTTTAATTGATGAAAAATTTCTTTAGCAAATTACCGTTCAAGTAATAAATCAATCTGTGAGTTTGTTAAACATTTGTTTGCTAAATATTTAATCGTTATTAAAAAATACAAGGTAATATTTCTTTTTACTTCCCAACAACCGGCCGCCTCTGCCTGTGACGTCCCAAAAACCGGGTTGCTCCTCAAATTGATGAAAAAGACAAGGGGCAAATTTGCTTTAAAGGGGCGGGGTTTGAAATTTTGAATCTCCAAAGTTCCCGTGGGAAAAAACATCATGTTAAAACCCAAAAGAAAAAAATTAAATCTTTTTATTTTTTTTTTAATGTAAACAAGCGACAAAAAACTTAAAAAATGGGCCAAAGCGTTTGAAAAAAGCCCCCTACTTATTCAAAAACGGGGCCTTGCTTTGCAAAGCATTAAAAAAACCAACCAGATTTCGTTAAAATTTTATTTTAAAAAATAAAAATGACTATTCAAAAAATGATAAATTTTAAAAAATTTATTATCCTTTTTTCATAAAAACATATGGAAAAGAAAAAAAAGAAGAATGATCAAAGTCTTCTTGCTTAAAAAGGGATTGTTTTTAGTGTGAAAAAAGGGTTTATGTAATATAATACGATTGTTGTCTATCAATTACTGTAACTCTGTTAAACGTTAACACACATTTAATTGATATCCTCTTCTTAGTCTATTTTGTTGGGTTCACCATACAAATGTGTATTCAAAACTTAGTTAACACACGATAGTTGCCTCAAATTATTTCAAATATATAATTATATTGATGGTATGTCATATCAGTGGCAAATCGAGATAATAATTCGGTTATAATCTCATTTAAAGTGTTTTAAACTAAATAACCATCTAAACATAAAATTTATTTTAAAAAAATTAAATATTTTTTCACTAAATTGGTTTTTAAAAAAATCTTTAGTGTTAGTACTAAAAAAGTTTTTAAAAATTTAAAAAAGATTTTTAACAATAACCTTTAAATAGTTAGGGATATGGGAAAAAGAGGAATCCCCTTTAGCTGATATCTTATTAGTTTGAACGACTGGATTTCTACAAATTAATAAGGTAAATTGTTATAATTTTATCTCTGTAATCAAATATCCGTCAAATCGTACCTTTACAATTAAATAATAGAACGAATAACATGAGACTATAACTTGTTTTAATCAACAGTTTTGTATTTCACAATAGATTTATTTTGATAGTCTTAAAAAGGCTCCAACACATACATTATTTATAAGTGATATAAAGCATACTCTATTTGTTATCTTTGTAATTAAGTTTTGTATCTCGCACACGGTGGCCTTGATTTTTATAAATTTGTAAGGTAAAAATGTTATACCTTTAATTAAAAGGTACATGTATCTTTAAAAGTACGATTAATATTATACAAACAAATCTTAGTCAAATTCCTAACGTATTAGACCAAAAGATTTTGAATCTTAATTGTATAGAAATGTTTAATTTAAGGCAATAGTAAATGTATTTGAAACATTTATATTTACTTGAAGATTTAAGATATCTTTAATAATCATTTTCATTTTTAATGTCTTAAATATGTATACAACGTTTTAACAAAAAAAAAACTGAACAAAAAAAACAACGACAACAAATAGAATAACATATTGTAATATCTTATAATTTCAGCCATGTTTGGACAACTTTATTCTAGGGATAAAATATATAGCGGTTTAAGACCTAGCTCCAAATTTAGATATCTCGTTGAACAAGTTGGTGATCAATCTCCGTTGTGTGACTTTACAGTGAAAGTTAAATCATGGGTAAGAAAATTATTCATAGTCAATTTATAAATCGTTTCAATTCCGTCATGAATTGATGCAAGTTTTAAGTCTTGATTTAAGCGTTTGATTCTCAGCATTTGTATTTATTACCTGATTTGAAAATTTTCATTAAAGAACATCCTTTAAAATTGTTGAAAATAACAATAAGTAAATAGTCTTAAAACAAGAAAATCAAGTTTTAAAGCCATCGCGAATACTATCCATTGGCTTCTGGCAATAATTGATTTAATTTATTTTAATGCACAGATATAGGATGGAAATCGGCCTCCAACATGTGTCTGTCGTTCATAACAAATACAAGTTACTTTATTACAAATAATGATTTACAGTGAAACCTGATTTTAATTAAATATTACTACGAAGTAGGCTAGTACACATTTGAACATTTAATTGTTCAAGGCAAAAGTTTAGATAACTCTTATATCAAAATATCACCATCTTATGTTGAATAATGAACTCTACTTAAGCATGAGCTAGGAGTCGTTGACGGTAACTTGCCCTGTTAAGTTCCGCCCATGAACAGGCTCAACCAAACTGAGCCTGAGCGATTTTAATTTCGCCATTTGGAAGTTCCTTAGGGATTCGTTATTTCTCTTTATTTTAACTTAATTACAGCCCATAATGTCTTTAATATACTCTTCAGACAAGACGGTTTCATCAATGCGTGCTTACGCCCAGTCCATTATTTATATAGTGATGAGTGCAAATTTTACAGAAAAGCGAAGAGGTAAGGAATTCTTTTTCGTAATATATATAATAGTCATTTAATTAACCTATTAATTCTCTAATATCGCAGATCAATTTAATAACAATAGAAAGTCAGTGCGGCATACTTAAGTTTAAGTAAATGAAACGAAATAAAGGATACGAATCTAAGTGCATTGTCTGAGTTAAGTGCTATTGTTGTATGAAAGGGTTAAAATACCTGCTGCTCATCACAAATGCCGAGTGCAACATTTTTTTGTATTTCTGATTACACGCTGATACACTTATTGTAGGACTGGTGGATGTAGACCTTCTAAGAAGCGGATGCCCCAGGGATTTGAAAATGACAATAATATCTATTCCAGACAAAAAGTTAATGCATAAACTGCTATCAAACAATTAACTCTTTGCTGTGCAATTATCGAAGAACAAGCTACGCTGTCACATCCATTGTCCGCAATGTAAGCATTCCCAGCGATGATTAAGCTCCTAAATGTTCCAGAATATACCAAGACCGGGACGAGCAGATTTCAAATATATTTTAGCAGCAGCCATGAAGATTTCACGTGTCGGCGAAACATAAAATTCTACGAATGTTCCGCCTATTAAACACTTTTACCATAATGTATACACTAAATCCATCTACACAAATCATGCTAAGAACAAATATGTATTATATTATATCTTGGTTAGTGATCATTTATGAAAAAAATAAAATTCTAATCACTCAAAATAAGTTGCCAGAACTCCTTTGCTTGATATTTTGATATTTTGATATTTATAAGAATCATTTGAACGATTTGACATTATCCTGCTTTTAGCTAGCGTGTAAGTCAAGTATACACTGTAAAGTTCATACAGCGACCATCTAGCTTTACTGCTAGAGGAATACTTTAGGTGTTCTAAAAGTCCCTGACGGTATTGGAATGTACAGTAGTCATTTGAAACCGGTGACTTTAACCACTTGGCCATGGAGACGGAATAAGAATGGAGTGCTATATAGGAAAATGTTCGTTTTTATCTTTAGTTAGTGAGCAACCCATTTACCATAGTTTCTTCCATTAATTAAAATAGGCAAATAAACTACCTCAAAAAGTTAAGTTGTTTGTGAGGTTTTCATATCAACATGTAAGAAACGTAACATTCTTTAATCTTTAACTGAACTTGTGATCTAGCAATCTCCTCAACACTTGAAATTATCTTCAATACAGAACGGTGTACTTTTCTTAAATGATGAATAGTCATTATGGAGAGGCGATAATCCTTACAGTTTACCATATTTAACCTCGATTATTAAAGGACATCAGTCGAGAAAATATTAATCATTGGACAATTTTCAGTAGTGTACACACTATCATAATGGACGCGTTACGTTTATTTTCGATATAATTACCTTATAACTGTAAAATTATGTTTGTACCCCGGGAGTTTTTGGGAAGACCGACATTTGCGGAGTTCCGGCGTATCTCTGTTTGCCGACCCTTTGAGAGTTTAATCATCCAGCCTGAAGTGACTCATATAAAAGATGTTATCCGGAACTCTACATTTTTTTGCGTACAATCAATTTATTTAGAATCTACCGTTATAGCTTCACAGTGCACTATCGGTCAAAATAGACGATTCAACCTGTTGTTCTTATTTTCGTAAAAGTTTGTTTGTGACCCCTGATTAGCTTGGGAAACACAAAATATCCTTTATTCCGGAGTAAGTCTATTACATGATCATATTGAATTCAGTCTATAGAAAATAAGCCTACCTTAAGGTTTTATAGTATAGATGTAAGCATAGCCATGGAAAGCTAAGAACAGGCTTATATTAATTAAACAACTGTATATCACAAGTCACTGCATGTATTTTAAAACAATTTCCCACCAGTCAGTGAAACGTTTAATCATAAACTATGATTAATCTCATAACTAATAATTCTCACGTAACTACATTCTTTAATGGCCAGTTACTTAATAAGATATTTTTTCGTTTTATAATTGATACAATGTGAAGGTAAATTTCATTTAGTATATCATAAATTAGACAGAATCATTATAATAAACACAGTAACTACTCCTTAGAGAACGGCAATTTCCACTACGCATAAAGTTGTGACCCACCTATAAAATACAGGTGTATTAGATACAATAGTACATTTCTATTGACTATAAAAAATAATGATTCATATACTTTAATTAACAAAATATTTTACAAAAAACATAATTGTCTTTAATTACGAAACAATTGAAAAAAAAATAATTTTTTTTAAACGTAATCTTGCTTTAAACATGTTAAAATGACATTATGCCCACCCAAGCGTTGAAAATAGTTGGTATAGAGGTCAAAGTCAAACTATAGAGTTTCAGTTTCATAGCCATGCGTAAAATCAATATCCCAAGTGATTCATAGAATTTCTAGAGATTTAATATCCTTCTGTATTGTCAACATTCAATTGATAAAAAAGGGTGGAGCTGTATTTTTTATACTTCAAGGCAGTGTTGTATTTTATTTTTTATTATCACTTGTGGTCAATGACATTTATAATGAACAATCTTTTGAAATATATTGCCAACTAAGCTCAACCTGACAACGAAATAAAATAGCATTATGGCACTTTAATTACGCAACAAGTAGCTATTAACCTATATCGTTATGTTACACATAATAATTTAATGTACATGTACGTCAATATCAAAACTGTACTCTTATCAAGGCTAAAAATCCCCACATAAATTCCCATTAAATGAACCAAAGACTGAATGATAAACAACTTAACATGGAGTCTAGATTGTTATTTTGATAATTCAGATCCAAAATCTTCAGATCTAAACGATTCTGTTGCTCGATAATGGGTTTATGAGTATGGTACAAGGAGTATGATTGCAAGCATAGGCACAACAGTGCAGTTGTGCAGTTTCATCGCCTGTAGACACTTTGGAATAAAATAGAACACCCATAGCTTAGGCACACACTCTGAGCTTAAAGTAAACAAAAGTCGATGCTATTAATTAGGAGCATGCACAATGGGGTCGCTGTATCATTGTCATAACAGTGCAGTAAGATCTTCTACAATGCAAATAGGTCCACAATATTTGAAGTCGCAATGTAAACGCTGTGTATTTCAGTGGCGACTGTACGAACTATTCACAGCTTTTTCTGAGATGTCACTGCGTCACTTCCATTTACTCGGCGCATATATATGCTATTAGTGGTTGACATGTGGGCAGGGAGATTTTGAAAAAAAAAAAATCACTCACAACAGGAATCAATACGACAGAGACGGTTTTTTGGTCAGCATATTGTACATGTGAACGGAGTGTTTCTCCTTCAACAGGCTGAGGAAGCTTTGAAATCCGAGGTTGGAAATGTTAGTATTTCCCAGACTTTCAACAGGAGATTAATAACCGGATGGCCGCAATTATATTATGTATATTTTTTATAAAGGGAATAGACTTAACGGCTATTAAATTAAAATGCATGAAGCTGGCATGTATTGTAAGCCACGTTATTAAATGTTGCTTGACTTTTTATTTCCAAATGTTTTTTTTCTCAGGGAAATTTTTAAATTTCGTGGAGGTATCTTCACTTATGCTATTACTTAAAGACAAAACCACAAATAAAGAAATAAGCACTTTTGATATCATAGAAAAACAAACACGTCAAATATCAGTAAAAAGTTAACACAGATTCAAAAGCAAATAAGACTGTATAAAAATTAAAAAAAATCGCAAATAAAATGGGAAGAACGATTTCGCAAAAATAATTTCAATGGCACAATATTTACAAAAACGTTAAATTAACCGAATCTAGTCTTTGTGATTTTTGCTGTATGAATCTTGAAAGCATAGAGCACCTACTTTAAGACTGCAAAAAGGTACAAATATTCTGGAATCGCAATAATTTATTTAAATGGCTTAATGAAATAGCAATAAATGTTACGTATGACAATTTTACATCTTTCTTTCATGTTAAGATTAGAAAACATCATATATTTTTCTCCTTTCAAAATATTACATTTATATACCTGGTCCAGTAAATTCAAGAAACAAACTACTGATATTTTCAAATTTTTTTTTAAACAGATTAACAATTGAAAGATTTGTAGCATTACAGAATGATACATTAGAAAAAATTGAAAATTGCTGAATAAATCTAACTGAAATGTCTAAATAGTACATGCAGAGAAAAATACTACCAAAGCAGTTTATTTTTCTTTTCTTTTTCATCATTTTGCCCCCTTTCTTCTGTAATTGTATAAATGAATGAATCTCTTAACTTTTTAAAATATATTCTGATAACAAAATAATTTTATTTTCCATTATCTACATATCAATGTAAATGCTAATATAATTAAAAGATTGTTTTAAAAAATAATGCAACTTTATTATTGAATTGAAAGCGGCAATTAAAGTCATTTTCATTTTTTTAAGGATGTTGAGGAGATTAAATGAATTATTGATTTATTTTGAGTTACTTTTCGCAGTTTTCAATTTATTAATCTGGTAACATTAACTTTTAGAGCACCCTCGTATATTGACCAAAACAAAAACTAATTAATCTGGTTGACACATTTTATTTATGATGTTTTAGGTATGATTCAAAACAATATAGCACTATAAAATAATGCACCTTTGAACATGATACAGGACTTGAATGAATAAATAAAGGCATAATCAGGGTTGAATTCATAACTTGATTCAAAATAATCACTATCAAGTCATAAAAACTCATCATTTTCCTTATTTCACTCATCTTATTTAAAAAGGAAGTATAGAATACATCTAAATCCTGCATGTGCATCAAAGAAAATATATTTTTAATCTCATGACTCCAATACATTTATATTATTCACTTTTTGAAAACATATTTTCAGAAGCATCTTAATACATGTTATAGCGTTTTGTCAAAATAATTTTGAATTATTAAATTAAATGCTTCTTTTTATCCGACGGAATAACATATACGTAATTTCTTTCAGAACAATAACTCAAATTATATGAATCAATAGTTTTCCTTTATAACTTAAGCCTTTAACTTATAGTTTCGATTTGTGCGTGCCGTCTTAACGTAAAAGACAGATGATCAAAGTTAACAAAATGACTTTTAATAGATACATCAGAAGCAAATACAAAATTTATCCGGACCAGGAATTATCTGT
>NW_026859059.1:0-30285 GCF_026571515.1 Ruditapes philippinarum | reverse complement strand
ATTTCATAAATATTCCAGTAATGCCAGCATTTACATTACTAAAGATGGTTTACATTTGATTATGTTATAAACAGTTTAATTTAAATCTTGTCCACAAAAAAAAAAAAAATCTGGCAGCATTAACGTTCTGTGAATATTTGTTTAAGTTGTAATTAAATTTAAAATCCTTGTCTCTTGTATTTAAAATGTCTAAAAAACACATTCCAGCACGAAGATGACACCATACATGTTGTTTAGAGAACACAGGGCGAAATAAATATTGCATTTTTTATGTCAAGTTACAAAATAACTTTTGCCTTTTGTGTGAGTACCGCAGAAGTCAATTGTTTCACAGCAATTAAAGTTATGTCAAAGTGTCGGCTGTAAATTATGGAAATGTCATTTTTGCCATATAGTGACCTGACCTGTAAATCAAAAATAAAGTTCGATCGCCAAATGAAAACAACAGTTTCTTTACCTAATCATGACTTGATTTAAGTGCATTAGAAGAGTGGCTTATGTTTTATAATGTAAGCAGAGAATAATTTAACAAAAAATAATTACTCTAATTTTAATTCGGAAAATGTTTATCTTTAGTTTATCTAAAGTATTTCTTGCTCTTGTCGTCATGAAATGATAAACAATGGCTTATTTCCGTTGAGCAAATGCTTCAATGGCATTTTTAACAATAACATTTAATAAAACAAAAATAAAGTACAGTTTTGTTGAAAGCTAATTGTTACCATAGATATCTCGATATATATTCACTAAACTTAATGATGGCCAAGACAGCGTCACATGCAATATGGTCTGTGTTATAATTTATGTATATGTTTTATTTTAAAGCTACACTTGGACTATTGTTGTTTTGTTCTCTTTGGTAATTTTCTGGTAGAATTGCGATACTATCGGTTTTGTGACGAAAGACGAACTAAATTATATGTAAAACTTATCTATTGTAGCAAATTGTATCGATAAGGGATATTCAGTCAGTGTCATTGACGGGAAAATTATCTCAAACATTTTATTTCTTCAGATGTTTGAAAGCAGCTAAGTCTGTGTATCCATTTTATATATTACATACATACCAATATTACTATCCTATCCATTTCAGCACATTATACAAAGCACATGAACTTGTTGCATTATACGACATCATTACAATATAAACGATACTTCTGTTGAAGAGCAATTGTTCCCACGTGTATTTAAACCATTAAGTCACTTTTCTGTTCTTGACATTTACCACTTATAACTCAAATGAGAATTGTCAATGGTCGGCAAGTAATAAACAAATACATATGGTAAACTAGTGGGTTTTGCTATTTGACGATATAATCGATTGCATTATATTTAGCATGTCTTTTTTATAATAGCGTCTACTGGTAATGTCATGCATAACGAGCTGCTATGAGGGTTTATTTTTAACATTTACATCATTTTATCAGACTATTGCATGGTTCAGTGATAATGTTATTTTAATACCACAAACCTCACATCTCAAAATCACTATAAGATATTGAAAATAGGCAGCACAAAAATACACACGTTTACCTGAAGGTCAATGATCACAAATCACATGATGAAAAAGAAATTGGAAAGGAGAACCTATTTTAAAGTAACGATAACATAACGAAATAATTGACGAAAACATAACGAAATAGTTATTTAATAATTATTGACGTTACAAACGTCCTGACAATTCGCCGCTTTCTCCCTCGTCTCGTTCTGTCTTTGATCATGTTTTTGCCGTTTTTGAATCGCTTGAAACCGAATGGCTTACTCGCTGACTCATTGCCTTTTGTCAAATCAACCACCTCATATGAAAAGGAATCAGTTTCCGCTGATTGATGGCAAAACTTTCCGAAAATGCGGATTTATAGTTTTAAATGGGCTTTTTATTTCGCAATTTACGCTACTGACTACTGCTGCTCAAAACTTGTTTGTTTAGTCATTCAATGTCCAAATGACGTCGAATTTCAGATTTATGACAATTAAATATTAATAGATGTTTACCAGTTTTACTGATGAAATAGCCGTTCAAATTATTTCAACATTTTCTTTGTACTTAATCATATTAGGAAAATTTCGGCGTTCGCCGATGTTGCGTTGCCATGGTTAGTTCGTAAAGGAAGTAAAGGTTTAAGATAAAGGTAACACTTACTTTTAGATATAAAGATAATCTTTCGATTCATATCAACTCGGTTGTTTTTACGAACAAAGTAAAAAATGACGGCTCGTATTCGTTTTACATATTAAATCAACAAAATTACAAAATATACAAATGGGTTGGGACAAACGTTTTTGCAACAATAATGTGGGCCCCTCCCTTCAGAATAATATTATTGGGTGATTCACATGTATGGTTATTATACCAGGTTTGTTAATAGTAGAGTTGAATACATCATGCAATGAAGACAGTTTTGTAAAATTGCTTTATGTTTTTCTAGTTGTTTTATTATAGTCTTATTCTGTCGACCTTACATTTCCACACGCTTCAGCAATATCCTTCCTCATAATATGAAAATTGTTTATTTTTAGATTTTGATAAATAGGGAATCCTAAGAAAAGACACTGTAAGTAGTTAGTTTATTACATCCTGCGTCATCTATCAGACTGATCATTGAGTATAAACGACTATAAACAGGGAAAGTTTGCAATTTCATTGTTTTCAGACGAGACTTTTCGTTAAGGGTCAAGACATACACAGTAATTATTGCAGAAAGATATTCTGGAATAGTTGTAATGCATTGCGTTACATCGCTTCTAACATCACCGTTACACATGGTTTTAGTAGGTAGTTGAAGTTATAAATAAAGTTTGAAAGACATAGCCCAATTTTGCTTTCTTATAAATGAAAACAGATATTAAAATACTTTGTGCTCATATTGTTAAACAACTACAAGAGATTCCTAATTTTTTACGATACAAAACACGATTTTTGTATTGAAAATATTTGTTTTGAATGCATAAAGCATACGTAACTCATATTTCTGATTATAATTAATAAAGAATGTGTCTTTTTAAATATAATGTCTAATACAAACATGTCACCATTTTCGTGTTTTAATGTTGAATTCTGGTTAAGCTGTGCTAGGGGGCGTGGACGGTAACTTGCATTTTCGGTACCGTCCATGAACAGACTCAATCAAACTGAGCCTGCAAAATTTTTAATTTTGCCGTGTTCGAGTTTCTTTTGTTTTCTCTATTTCATTTTATGACAGCGAACATGCCACAGTTAAGTTTTCAAACGTCTCCGTTTTTCTTTTCTTTTATTACTTGCGTGTAGTTGTATATCTCTTAAGTTTTGCTCAAAGGCCATAAAGAGTATTCACTTTATGATGAAATAATATCAAAAACAAAATTTATCATATCTTAAGTTAAGACAATAAAACCCAAGAGTATAGTTTGTATTTATTTATAACTCGGCAAGAACGATCAGTTATTTACAATTCTCAAAGATATTGTCATTCTCATATTTTCAAATTATTACTTCTAGTATAATGCTGCTATATTTCTGTGTTTATCAGGATATATATAAACCATGAATGTAAAGCTTATTTAAAAAATCTTAAGAAATAACATTATAAATTCAAACGGTGAGCTGTATGAAAAAGAAAAACAATTTTTTTCTTAACAGATTATCTCTGGCATTCTGGCATACAATAGCTAATATAGCATTAAGGTTTGGGGCTGAGTTCATTTAACGCCGCCTTCCCTTGTTAATC
The DNA here is from genome assembly GCF_026571515.1 of Ruditapes philippinarum. Lineage (NCBI taxonomy): Eukaryota > Metazoa > Mollusca > Bivalvia > Venerida > Veneridae > Ruditapes > Ruditapes philippinarum. The sequence continues at coordinate 26,578 of NW_026859059.1, read as the reverse complement.
ATGTTTATCATATGTTTATGACATTGCTGTAAAATAATTATAGAAATTGTCGTGAATTACACGATTTTGTATTACTCCTAATCATGAGAACTATGTCTGTTTGTATTTGGCGGGAAAATATTATATTTCTTTTTACTCAAAAACTCATGAATTGTGTATTTTGGTATTGGCGGGAATTTATTTCACTTATGAATTACTCCATATCATGATTTTTACCTATTTTCAATGATATTCATGACTCTTTAAATTGGCGGGAAGAAACACTATATAAGTGAATTACAATCTTTATTTAGGTAGAAGTGTTAAAAAAGGTCGTTAAAAGGTGATTAAAAAGTATAGTTGGATGTAAAAGTGAAAATAAAATCGGAATTTAAAAGTGAATTTTGTTGTCTTCAATGTAGTAAAAGTTAAAAGGAAATTAAAAGGAAAAAGTTTAGAAAATCTGCTACAGAAATAAGGTTTATAAACTAGCATTTTATCACAAAAATGCTATGACTGTTAACACTTCAGTTCAATGATAAATCAAAATTTAGTTTTGATATTGATTTGTCTTGTTAAATATGATCATCCTCACTTAACTGACTCTTAACAAATCACTTAAGTTTCATACATTTATGAATTTCTTTATATTATTTATATTATTGATTTCTTTATATTGATTGCACTGAAAAGTACATGTAACTTGAAAATTATTATGTGTATGATGATGTACTGTTTACAAATCAGAAATAATTGTTTTGTTTTGTTCTGTTCTGGTAGTAAGGTGTTGAATATCATCCCTTGAAAACCGAGAAATGCGGGTACAGACGTTGTAGGCTAAGGGTAGATAATTCATTTAAAGTAACATTCTGACTTTCTGTTATAATATGGTTAGTCTTTGTTTCTTTATTCTTTCTTATTCATACTACTATGACGATCACCAAGTTGAAAGAAATAAGATATTTATAGTTTTTTTACATTTAAATAGACTAAAGTGAAATAAAAAGAGCAAACAAATGATGATGATACATTTTGACTTTTTTTCAAATTATCCAAAGGCCAATATGCTTCGAACAAGCTTTTTTAAAACTTCCCAAAATATTTATTTTTGGTGTTTTGCTATAGTTTTAGAAATGTAATCATTGGCAAGTTCCCTGGACCATCTTCTACTTCTGTGACCAGAGGCGAAACTATAATACGATCCGTTTTTTTCGGGATGCTTTTGCAAAAATTGTCTCGGCCTAACTGCCTCGCCATTTGTTTAGCAGAAACATCCCTTGATGTCGCCCAAGCCAGTGTCTTACTCGTTTCATGTACTATAACTATTACTTATTGTACAAAATATTTAAATGGCACGAGGTCATCACGTCAAGTGTGCATTAAGAGCTAATTACTTACTTATGTAAAAGTAATCAATACAGAAGACTGAGCACATAATTATCTTTATTGATTTATTCTGTGCGACTGTTTTTACAGACATGATTAAATTAACACTGTCTAAACAAAGAATAACTTGACTTACAGGAGCTACTTCATCGTTAAAGGTATAACACCATTGTAATAAAATGTTAGCTCTATAGAACGTTTTAGTTTGCAATACACAAACATAATTATTTTTTATGAAATTTAGACGAAGAAGAGATGTTTTTTTTTGCAATACAATGTTATTTTTGTTGTTTTATAGTGTTTTTTAATGCCATAGCATCATTGTCTTCTATAATACAAACTGATATTATCAAATACACTTTCTATAGCAAAAAGCATGCACGAAAATGCTAATGAGAAACATTGGGGAATATCAAGAAATGCAGAAAAATCTTTTCCTCATGGCTTTTTAAAAACATCAAAGTGTTACTTAAATGTTATTCGTTTCATGTAGCATGCATTTACAGAATCTGAAAATGCAGTTGAAGAATACAGAAGATTCTATAAAACAGGACAAAAACATGATCAATTAAAGTGATTCTAAATGGCGTATAAATTGGACGTTATATGATATAAAATAACGAAGGAATCTCATTAGTTAATACTGCATGGGCAGAAAGTTGTCATTCATAAACAAAAATATAACACAGGATTTGTTATATAGTGAAGTCATGCTGTGTTTTTGCATACTTTATAAAAGTTTATTTAATATTGCTGTAACTTTCAAAAGCTCGACAATGGATCAATTTGAAGAAAAAGAGATGTTTCAATATAAATCCTTCAATATCAACGCTAATTCTTCACGCACTAAATTAGTTTAGATTGTTTTGCTAAGAGGTATCAATTTCAGTGGTTAATTCGTGCTAGTTGGAAATAAAGTATAATCTTTTTCTGCTTCCGTAAAAAACACTAGGAATTAGTCTGATGACGTGAGCGATTAGGTTCTAATTAATTTAATCAGTGTTGACATCAGACGGATAGAATGTGTTGACAGGATATTGTCAGCAAAACTGATATATATGGTGATTATATCAAAATAAGCCATTTATGTTTTGAGAGTTGAAGTACCTCACCTGATATTTTCCTTTTCAAAAGTTGATATTGTACTACTTAAAAGGGCATTATAGGAAGGCCTTTTGTCCAATACATATAAATCTAATCAATTATTGTGAAAAATATTACTGAAATTGAAATAAAGTTTCAATAATAATTCTCTTTCGTAACTTAAATTACAGTAAAGTAAAGGAATAGAAATATCCGAATTTACATAATAGCAAAACGTAAATTAGAACTTTTTTTTGTTATCAATTCACAGCGTAAATAATTGTCTTTTCGTCGTAAGAATTTTGTCATATCGGACAAAAGAAAATACAATATATTGCATCATTTCCTAGCACTTGTAATTCAGAGTTTTTTTCTCTCAGGATGACTTAAAAGTTATATTCTGCTTAAGCCGGTGCTAGGGGGCGTGGAAGGTAACATGCACTTTCCAGTACTGTCCATGAACAGGCTCAATCAAACCGAGCCTGCAACATTTTACAATTTTTTTACAATGGGCTTTCTTTAGGGATTCTGTTTTTCACTATTACGATTTCTCATTAATATCTTATAACTAAATTTCACAATTAGGAGCGCCTATTATGAGGTTAGAAGTTCAATATATCAAAAATGTAATGATACATGTATATATATTATATTTTTTTAAACAATGATAGGCTTTTTCAATTTTTGTTTTGTTTTGTTTAGGACGTTCTTAAAGGGTTCTTATTTTATCTATTTTATTGCCACATAAGCGTTGTTTGTGCTGACTGGAGTCATTCAGTACTTTCAATCAAAGATGTTACATTTTCTATCCTTAAAGATCGTTCAGCACCACATGATTGTTGTGTTTGTAGTATTTATATTTCCTAATACTAGTATTTTGCTATTTAAATTCGGATGGTTCCATTATTCCTACTTAAATAATGTTTAATCACCCGTAAGATATGTTCCCTGCTTTTAAACTTTGTCTTTTGACGTCTTATCTGTGATATACAAGCTCCGTAACCTCTGATACCTTTCAAAATTCCATTTTGTTTAGTTCCGCCAATTGTTTTCTCGTTTAGGGCACACGCTTTCTATTACACGAGGATGAGATGTCGCTTTTCATGGATAAACACGAATGTGTCACATTGAACGTTCCATAATAACAGCCGTATGAACACATCTGAGGATGTTTTTAAATTCAACAGTTAACCATTTTCATGTTTAATTGTAGAATTCTGCTTAAACCGGTGCTAGGGGGCATGTATTGACAGTGCAGTCCACGAACAGGCTCAATCAAACTGAGCCTGCAACGTTTTCAATTTGGTTATTTTTGACTTTCTTATGGGGTTCTTATTTTCTCTAATTAGTCACTTTTTTAAGGATAAGGGATACATGAAAATATATTCATATATGCAAACCTAAATTCAAATTCCGTAAAAAAAACAAAATTAAAAAATGGATATAAAACATCTGGTTTTAACCCGGCTTATTTTCAAACCTGCACTTGATACCTTTTCAAAAAAAAAGAAAATGTTTCTATAAGAAACAAAAATGTTTTTATGTTTAACTTGACAATTTGTTAAAGCTATTGCAACTTCAAATAAATTAAACAAGCTTTGAAAATAATTGATTAAAGTACTCTACAATATTAACAATTCATTTAACATTTAAATATACGTGGGCAATATTGGTACATGCTCTTGTAAAATTCTAAAGTTTATTCAAAGCTTAAGTAATTAAATTGAGGACTAATTACAGTGTTGTGTTGAACATTGGGTTTTGTATTTTTTACAATGAGCACATTTTGTGTTCCTATTGTATATTTATAATTCTAGTTTATAAAGTAGTATTGATTTAACTAACTTTGATGTATAATATCCTATGAATAACTGATTTAAGAATATTTATAACATTCATTCTAGAAAGGCAACATGTGAAAAGCATAAAGCATACTATAGCGTATTTTTAAAATGACACTAGTAATAATTCATTGTGCAAAATAATGAAATTGAAATAGAAACATTATTGAATTCTTATGCACGTATGTACAATATTTAACAGTTTACAGAGGATTACGCTTGATAAACGGTTTACTGTAAAAGTATAATGGGTGTTTAATTGTTTTATCTATGCATAAAAGAGAATTATAAAACCTTTTGCTTGCTGTTATAAAAAATTCTTCTATCATATTTATTTATTCTACATTTCATATTTCATTTTTATACCCTTTTATTTATTTACAGACATACATACATTTTAACAGCTTTAGACGGAGGCTTAGAATCTTCGCTCTATAATCCCACCGCTGTTCTAACAGCACGCGACATTATGACAATAACAAATATGCCAGAATATATCCTGTATATATCCGTTTATTTTCCGTTAACAAGTTTATTGGGGTTTCGATCGATATCGCGCTGGATAATAACACGATAAAAGAGTTGTTAATCCGATAAAAATCCGGGAGATATTGTCATAATCAAGTATTATTTCTTCTAGGATACATGTCTGTAGAAAGTATCCACTGATGCAATGCTAAACTCACCAAAACACAATGTTACATACAAAAGCAAGAATGAACGGTATCAAATCGGGGGAAATATAAAAATATATAAAATAACAAATTGTCGTTTAGTTTTATGCTAAACTGGAATATTGTGCGATTATGCGACGAGCCTTTGTCCAAGTAAAGTGCCGAGATCTTTTAAGATGTTTGGTAAGCTAAGCAGGCAATCCAATTACAGCCAGGATTTTCCTCGTATTTATTCCTATTAATGTTTCTCGTAAGCAACTGAACATTCGTGTAGGTTAAAATGTTCTTCTGAACAACTAAATATAGGTTTAAATATTCTGTAAGCTACTAAAATATGTTTACAACGAAATATATGTTAAATTTCCATGACAACAATAATATATGTATAAATGTTCTTGTTTGAAACTCAATATCTGTTTTAAATATGCTTATGTGGCAAATTTCTTGTATGTTATTTTCTACATAACATAACATAACATATGTTTATTAATAAATAGTATGCGAACAGCACATTGATTAAACAATAAAACTTTACATGCATGCATAAGAAGTATGTAATTACAGTATATAAAAGAAATGAATGCATTGAAGATAAAAACAAACAAATTTTATATAATTATCAACATTTGTTGTTGATCTGTTCTAAATGTTTTGTTTTCCTCCGACCTATCTGTTTAATAGAAAATGTCCTGTTCTTCCTTAAACTACTGACTTAAACAATTTATACATAAAGAACGTACATAAACGGATGTCTGTTAATTGTTGATGTTTGTTGTAATGGAAGCTCTTGCTACTCCCTTGCAAATCTGTCCTAGTTAACCACTTCTTCCAAAATATTATTCTGAAACCGTACATTTCATGATAATCTTAAAATAGAGAGAAATAAGAATCCCTAAAGAAAGCCCAACACGGCAAAATTGAAAATGTTGCAGGCTCGGTTTGATTGAACCTGTTCATGGACGGTACTGTCAAGTGCAAACTACCGTCTACGACCCCTAGCACCGGCTTAAGCAGAATTCAACATTTAACAAGAACTGGAAAAATTGTTTAGTCAAGCCTAGCCTATTTATGCTCATTATTTCTAAGATACTAGTCTGAAGAATGTCTGAAGATATCATTATAATTAAAAGATCATGTCTATCTTGTGTTGCCTGTTTATGCAAACATGCTTCATTATAAACCATCAATATAATGTAGGACATGCCGGATTAGTCTTTAGTCTGTTTTATAAGTATCGAGATAATTCTCTCTTTTAGTTTCCCAGAATAGTGTCACTTTAGTACAGTTACGGTTTTAATTTAATAGGAGTTAACACATTACTGCACTAACTTCTAAGGTGATGATATATAATTAATATCTTTATCTCAAAATTATACTCTTATCCTAACAACAAATGGTGTAATTTATTGTACATGTAATATAACATATGCAGAAATTTAGTATCATATTTGAAATAACATGACAGGCATTTATATCGATTTAATAAAAATATCCTCCTTTACTCTAAGAGGAAATGTTTGATTATTACATTATACATTGGCAAAACTTCTTCATTAAATTGATAAGTCTTTTATGTTGTTATTTTCCTAGAACTTTATCGATCAAAACTGCAGTGAAGTTGTTAACGGAAGATCTACGGAGATAAAAACGACATTTTTGTTGTATTAACGACATCGCGTGATGGGATCAGCTAACAATTACTGAACTATGGAGTGCACCGATAATAAATAAATGGTCGTTGTCATCTTAATGCCTGTACCCTCAAGATTGACGATATGATTTTAGAAAAGAAGGTTATAAATACGAATGAGAAAATGCTGATATCTACAGTTGGTATTCTGCTTAAAATGAATCTGGTAGAATAAGATAATTTCCTTTGTTATATTATGATTTACATGTATAAAATAGCCCTTTTGTTCTTGTTTATTATCACCATAATACAAGCTTACAAATAAATTACTTCATGAAATGCTAAATCCTTGAGATTCAATTAATATATCGTTTGTTAATATTAAAATATATTTGGGATTTTCCTAGCAAATCCGTAGGTACAAACACACATTTTACAGTAACAGCTTCGAAATCAAGCGAACGTATAACGGTAAAAGTTAGTTCGTATGGAAAACCCCACATTTGCCGAGTTCCGGATAACGTCTATTTGTACAAATAAATTACTTATCCTTTTCATAAATATTCCAGTAATGCCAGCATTTACATTACTAAAGATGGTTTACATTTGATTATGTTATAAACAGTTTAATTTAAATCTTGTCCACAAAAAAAAAGCAAAAAATCTGGCAACATTAACGTTCTGTGAATATTTGTTTAAGTTGTAATTAAATTTAAAATCCTTGTCTCTTGTATTTAAAATGTCTAAAAAACACATTCCAGCACGAAGATGACACCATACATGTTGTTTAGAGAACACAGGGCGAAATAAATATTGCATTTTTTATGTCTAGTTACAAAATAACTTTTGCCTTTTGTGTGAGTACTGCAGAAGTCAATTGTTTCACAGCAATTAAAGTTATGTCAAAGTGTCGGCTGTAAATTATGGAAATGTCATTTTTGCCATATAGTGACCTGACCTGTAAATCAAAAATAAAGTTCGATCGCCAAATGAAAACAACAGTTTCTTTACCTAATCATGACTTGATTTAGAAGAAGTGCATTAGAAGAGTGGCTTATGTTTTATAATGTAAGCAGAGAATAATTTAACAAAAAATAATTACTCTAATTTTAATTCGGAAAATGTTTATCTTTAGTTTATCTAAAGTATTTCTTGCTCTTGTCGTCATGAAATGATAAACAATGGCTTATTTCCGTTGGGCAAATGCTTCAATGGCATTTTTAACAATAACATTTAATAAAACAAAAATAAAGTACAGTTTTTGTTGAAGGCTAATTGTTTCCATAGATATCTCGATATATATTCACTAAACTTAATGATGGCCAAGACAGCGTCACATGCAATATGGTCTGTGTTATAATTTATGTATATGTTTTATTTTAAATCTACACTTTGACTATTGTTGTTTTGTTCTCTTTGGTAATTTTCTGGTAGAATTGCGATACTATCGGTTTTGTGACGTAAGACGAACTAAATTATACGTAAAACATATCTATTGTAGCACATTTGTATCAGATAAGGGATATTCAGTCAGTGTCATTGACGGGTAAATTATCTCAAACATTTTATTTCTTCAGATGTTTGAAAGCAGCTAAGTCTGTGTATCCATTTTATATATTACATACATATCAATATTACTATCCTATCCATTTCAGCACATTATACAAAGCACGTGAACTTGTTGCATTATACGACATCATTACAATATAAACGATACTTCTGTTGAAGAGCAATTGTTCCCACGTGTATTTAAACCATTAAGTCACTTTTCTGTTCTTGACATTTACCACTTATAACTCAAATGAGAATTGTCAATGGTCGGCAAGTAATAAACAAATACATATGGTAAACTAGTGGGTTTTGCTATTTGACGATATAATCGATTGCATTATATTTAGCATGTCTTTTTTATAATAGCGTCTACTGGTAATGTCATGCATAACGAGCTGCTATGAGGGTTTACTTTTAACATTTACATCATTTTATCAGACTATTGCATGGTTCAGTGATAATGTTATTTTAATACCACAAACCTCACATCTCAAAATCACTATAAGATATTGAAAATAGGCAAAACAAAAATACACACGTTTACCTGAAGGGTCAATGATCACAAACCACATGATGAAAAAGAAATTGGAAAGGAGAACCTATTTTAAAGTAATGATAACATAACGAAATAATTGACGAAAACATAACGAAATAGTTATTTAATAATTATTGACGTTACAAACGTCCTGACAATTCGCCGCTTTCTCCCTCGTCTCGTTCTGTCTTTGATCATGTTTTTGCCGTTTTTGAATCGCTTGAAACCGAATGGCTTACTCGCTGACTCATTGCCTTTTGTCAAATCAACCACCTCATATGAAAAGGAATCAGTTTCCGCTGATTGATGGCAAAACTTTCCGAAAATGCGGATTTATAGTTTTAAATAGGCTTTTTATTTCGCAATTTACACTACTGACTACTGCTGCTCAAAACTTGTTTGTTTAGTCATTCAATGTCCAAATGACGTCGAATTTCAGATTTATGATAATTAAATATTAATAGATGTTTACCCCAGTTTTACTGATGAAATAGCCGTTCAAATTATTTCAACATTTTCTTTGTACTTAACCATATTAGGAAAACATCGGCGTTCGCCGATGTTGCGTTTCCATGGTTAGTTCGTAAAGGAAGTAAAGGTTTAAGATAAAGGTAACACTTACTTTTAGATATAAAGATAATCTTTCGATTCATATCAACTCGGGTTGTTTTTACGAACAAAGTAAAAAATGACGGCTCGTATTCGTTTTACATATTAAATCAACAAAATTACAAAATATACAAATGGGTTGGGACAAACGTTTTTGCAACAATAATGTGGGCCCCTCCATTCAGAATAATCTTATTGGGTGATTCACATGTATGGTTATTATAACCAGGTTTGTTAATAGTAGAGTTGAATACATCATGCAATGAAGACAGTTTTGTAAAATTGCTTTATGTTTTTCTAGTTGTTTTATTATAGTCTTATTCTGTCGACCTTACATTTCCACACGCTTCAGCAATATCCTTCCTCATAATATGAAATATGTTTATTTTTAGATTTTGATAAATAGGGAATCCTAAGAAAAGACACTGTTAGTAGTTAGTTTATTACATCCTGGATCATCTATCAGACTGATCATTGAGTATAAACGACTATAAACAGGGAAAGTTTGCAATTTCATTGTTTTCAGACGAGACTTTTCGTTAAGGGTCAAGACATACACAGTAATTATTGCAGAAAGATATTCTGGAATATTTATAATGCATTGCGTTACATCGCTTCTAACATCACCGTTAGACATGGTTTTAGTAGGTAGTTGAAGTTATAAATAAAGTTTGAAAGACATAGCCCAATTATGCTTTCTTATAAATGAAAACAGATATTAAAATAATTTGTGCTCATATTGTAAAACAACTACAAGAGATTCCTAATTTTGTACGATACAAAACACGATTTTTGTATTGAAAATATTTGTTTTGAATGCATAAAGCATACGTAACTCATATTTCTGATTATAATTAATAAAGGATGTGTCTTTTTAAATATAATGTCTAATACAAACAGTCACCATTTTCGTGTTTAAATGTTGAATTCTGGTTAAGCCGGTGCTAGGGGGCGTGGACGGTAACTTGCATTTTCCGGTACCGTCCATGAACAGACTCAATCAAACTGAGCCTGCAAAATTTTCAATTTTGCCGTGTTCGAGTTTCTTTTGTTTTCTCTATTTTATTTTATGACAGCGAAACACTACCTGACATGCCACAGTTAAGTTTTCAAACGTCTCCGTTTTTCTTTTATTTTATTACTTTCGTGTAGTTGTATATCTCTTAAGTTTTGCTCAAAGGCCATAAAGAGTATTCACTTTATGATGAAATAATATCAAAAACAAAATTTATCATATCTTAAGTTAAGACAATAAAACCCAAGAGTATAGTTTGTATTTATTTATAACTCGGCAAGAACGATCAGTTATTTACAATTCTCAAAGATATTGTCATTCTCATATTTTCAAATTATTACTTCTAGTATAATGCTGCTATATTTCTGTGTTTATCAGGATATATATAAACCATGAATGTAAAGCTTATTTAAAAAAATCTTAAGAAATAACATTATAAATTCAAACGGTGAGCTGTATGAAAAAGAAAAACAATTTTTTTCTTAACAGATTATCACTGGCATTCTGGCATACAAGAGCTAATATAGCATTAAGGTTTGGGGCTGAGTTCATTTAACGCCGCCTTCTCTTGTTAATCATGTTTATCATATGTTAATGACATTGCTGTAAAATAATTATAGAAATTGTCGTGAATTACACGATTTTGTATTACTCCTAATCATGAGAATTATGTATGTTTGTATTTGGCGGGAAAATTTTTTATATTTCTTTTTACTCAAAAACTTGGTATCGGCGGGAATTTATTTCACTTATCGTCGGTGGGCTTCGAAAAGGCCTTATCTGCAAAAGTGCTACTTTTCAGGAGATGGAAAAAACCGTTTAGTTTTGGCATGGAAACACATACAGAAATGAAATTAACAGATAAAAATGAACATTTAAATTCATTTTAAATACATTTAATTTGGTTATGATAAACCCTACTGTTTCATAATAAATGCCCATACGTCCTTTTCACATGGCAAAAATGGCCAAATAGGGGTCTCAAATGGCCTTATAAGGCCCTTTCACACACGTTAACATACTCTTGTTAGGTTCATATATAATGGCATTACGAGACACATTTACCAGTACTATTCATCAATGTTCCTAAAGAAATATAAGGATTTTGGGAATAAAGTGTTATTATGTTTTAAGACGACAAGAAATATTAAAAAATGAAACAAAAAACTACAAACATTCCGAAACATAAAACCTTTTAATATGTAGTCAATTTGGCTTCACCAATAAAAGTATACTGCCCAAACAACCAATATTACCTTTTCTATTATTAACCATACAGATAAAAAAACATCAATCATAATACCAAGTTCTTAAGTTCTAAGAGCTTCATGCCTTCAGATAAGCAAAACATTTTAAAAAAATGTAAAACAATTTGAAGGAAAGTATAATGATTTAAGTAAAAATTTACATTTTTTGGTCGATTAATTACTGTTTTACATTTTTATTACAAAATTTTAGTGCATGACTAACACAGTAGGTGCTACCTTTTCATATTTTGTTCTCTATTTGATATGTAAAGTGCTGTTTGAACTTTGTTTCATTTTGTTATTGTTAACTTCACAGTATTTTAACATTTCAAAAACATTTCAAAATTTTAGTGAAAATAACCATGAATCTGGATATATACTGTCAATTAAAAACAAAACATTTCGTAAAATAAGCATTTAGCATTTTTCTCATCATAACTCTCTATATAATAAACAGTCATGTTATTAATATGCTGCTACATGACATACAAAAAAGTATTAAGCAAACACTAGAAGTGTCACATCAAAAGCACCAAGTCATATTGTTCTAACAAGTATTTCCCTGTCTAATGGTTTCATACGATATCGTAAAGTTCTTCAAGAAATCATGCTTATTGTTATTTAACCTCATATAGGTAACTCGGGCGAGCAGTTTTAAAACATTGAGCATCCGTGGCCGTTGTTTTCAAAGCACTTTCCCTCACCACTATGGGTTCGAATCCTGACAGAGACTTTGGATTATTTCATGTGAGGAAGCTATCCAGATAGCTTAAGGAACGTCTGTGGTTCTATTTAGGTACCCGTTCGTGCCTGAAATAATGAACGGAATGGCAACTGAAGTCTTCTTCAATCAGTAAAGCTGGGACGTCACCATATATGACCTATACTGTGTCGGTGTGACGTAAAACCCAATCAAACAAACATAGTTAACAAGAGAATATATAAGTGTGATTTTAAGTTTCCGTTCAATTTGACTATAAACTACGCCCACCTCCATCTGAGCCTGGCCTTATTATATAAGCTTCTGTGTTATATTTGCAAGTCTTTGCTAAGAATTTCCAAGTGTCACGTTTTGGTATTGGTAGCAACACCTGTAAATCTATATCACTATTTCTTTTACTTTATTGTCTTCAGTCAAGATGTTCTCCAAGAATTTTTTTTAAAGAAAACCATGATACGTTTTGCATTGTTCACATAATGTTCCGGTTTCTCTTTTTCAAATGAGTTTACAGTAGATTGACGACCTTGGGCATTTACTGGACTTTGAAAGAAGAAAAAGTGTAGTCAAATGACCTTCTCAGTCGCATTTAGACTGAAGTCAAACAGACACGTAAGATAAAACCGCAAGCCCTTTCCCTACGGTTTAAGCCACACGAGATCACTGAAGTCTTTCAAAAATAGGATTTCTGGCAGAAGTTGTTCTCATCTTTTGTAAATAGATTACATGTTATTGTCATCACTTTGCAGTTGTTACAAATCAAATAGTCCAATAATTCAAAATTGAAATATTGAACATTTATCAAGATAGTGGTCATCAGATACCTGTAATAACGCGAAATGGTAGAAAACAATTTAATGATTATAAAATGAACGTAGCAACCATCTAACATAACATCCCAGTTAAGTCTGATGATTATCAGTACGTGCCTGGTCTTTAAATAACTCTTAATTATAATCTTAATGAGAATCCTTACAAAATAAATAATTGCAAATCTATGTGGTATTAAGACAATTAAATATTTATTTATTTATTTATTTAAATTTACAAGTAGTTGCATATTTATTTATGTAAATATTACCTTTTTAAAGAACACTATATGTTATTATTTCTCCGAGAAAATAAATGTCTACCAGTCTTGGGTGTGATTGTAATCTTTAAACATGCTGAAAATATAAATAAAAGTGATGTATGAAAATAAGGAACATAAATATTGTCTTACAAAATATATAAGAAAATGCCTTATAAGACAAACCTTACCAAAAAATTAGCATGCGAAAATGCCCTATTACTTATAAAAGTTATTTTAACAGCTTTAATGTAGCTCAGATTTATCAGTTTGATACATTTTGGTGTAAAGAATGAAACTAAAATCTAAGGTTTAAGAAAAACAAGTTAAAAATAGTTTTCTTAGCATAAAATTTAACCTAGCCGACAAGCGTTGTATGTGAAATCCCCATTGCCCAATATATTGATGATTTTATTTATCATATAACTACATACTACACGAAACACATCATTATGTCCACTGTCAAAAAGAAAAAGCATACCTGATCTTTGAAACTTTCATAAGAAAATCCCAGTTTTCTCCGTTTTTACTTTCTAATTTCACTCCTAAAAATTATCGGGCATTTTCGCGGAACAAATTTTTCATCCAAAAATTATACGTCTTTTTCTCACATGGCAATAAATTCACTTTCCGATTGGCTATCTAAACGGGTGTTTTCGCACAATGCGCGCCTCGGTTTGTTTGTCAAGAAAATGACCTAAAACGATTTTCGCAAAAATTGAGATAGGGCCTTTTCGAAGCCCACCGACGTTATGAATTACTTCATATCATGATATTTACCTATTTTCAATGATATTCATGACTCTTTAGATTTGCGGGAAGAAACACTATATAAGTGAATTACAATCTTTGTTAAGGAAGAAGTGTTAAAAAAGGTCGTTAAAATGTGATTAAAAGTATAGTTGGATGTAAAAGTGAAAATAAAATCGGAATTTAAAAGTGAATTTTGTTGTCTTCAATGTAGTAAAAGTTAAAAGGAAATTAAAAGGAAAAAGTTTAGAAAATCTGCTACAGAAATAAGGTTTATAAACTAGCATTTTATCACAAAAATGCTATGACTGTTAGAACTTCAGTATTAAATAATGTTCAATGATAAATCAAAATTTAGTTTTGATATTGATTTGTCTTGTTAAACATGATCATCCTCACTTAACTGACTCTTAATAACAAATCACTTAAGTTTCATACATTTATTAATTTCTTTATATGATTTATATTATTGATTTCTTTATATTGATTGCACTGAAAAGTACATGTTACTTGAAAATTATTATGTATATGATGATGTACTGTGTACAAATCAGAAATAATTGTTTTGTTTTGTTCTGTTCTGGAAGTAAGGTGTTGAATATCATCCCTTGAAAACCGAGAAATGCGGGTACAGACGTTGTAGGCTAAGGGTAGATAATTCATTTAAAGTAACATTCTGACTTTCTGTTATAATATGGTTAGTCTTTGTTTCTTTATTATTTCTTATTCATACCACTATGACGATCACCAAGTTGAAAGAAATAAGATATTTATAGTTTTTTTACATTTAAATAAAGACTAAAGTGAAATAAAAAGAGCAAAAAACTGATGATGATACATTTTGACTTTTTTCAAATTATCCAAAGGCCAATATGCTTCAAAAAAGCTTTTTTAAAACTTCCCAAAAGATTTATTTTTGGTGTTTTGCTATAGTTTCAGAAATGTAATCATTGGCAAGTTCCCTGGACCATCTTCTGCGTCTGTGACCAGAGGCGAAACTATAATACGACCCGTATTTTTCGGGATGCTTCTGCAAAAATTGTCTCGGCCTAACTGCCTCGCCATTTGTTTAGCAGAAACATCCCTTGATGTCGTCCAATAAAATATGATCAACAAGATCAACAAGGAAAGGCGGCGTTCAAAGAACGCAACCCCCACATGACCCAGCAACAAGAACCAGTGGCAAGGAGCCAAGACGGACCCCAAACAAAAACAGGACAGGGCACAAGCCAGTGTTATATCCTCGTAACTTACTCGTTTCATGTACTATAACTATTACTTATTGTACAAAATATTTAAATGGCACGAGGTCATCATGTTAAGTGTGCATTAAGAGCTAATTACTTACTTATGTAAAAGTAATCAATATAGAAGACTGAGCACATAATTATCTTTATTGATTTATTCTGTGCGACTGTTTTTACAGACATGATTAAATTAACACTGTCTAAACAAAGAATAACTTGACTTACAGGAGCCACTTTATCGTTAAGTTATACCACCATTATAATAAAATGTTAGCCCTTTATATTAGTTTCCAATACACAAACATAATGATTTTTTTATGAAAATTTAGACGAAGAAGAGATGGGGTTTTTTGCAGTACAATGTTATTTTTTTATTTGTTTGTTTTTGTGTGTGTTTTTTTAATGTCATAGCATCATTGTCTTCTATTATACAAACCGATATTATCAAATACACTTTATATAGCAAAAAAACATACACGAAAATGCTAATTAGAAGCACTGGGGAATATCAAGAAATCAACATTAAAGTGTTACTTAAATGTTATTCGTTTCATGTAGCATGCATTTACAGAATCTGAAAATGCAGTTGAAGAATACAGAAGATTCTATAAAACAGGACAAAAACATGATCAATTTAAGTGATTCTAAATGGCGTATAAATTGGACGTTATATGATATAAAATAACGAAGGAATCTCGTTAGTAAATACTGCATGGGCAGAAAATTGTCATTCATAAACAAAAATATAACACAGGATTTGTTATATAGTGAAGTCATGATGTGTTTTTGCATACTTTATAACAGTTTATTTAATATTGTTATAACTTTCAAAAGCTCAACAATGGATCAATTTGAAGAACAAGAGATGTTTCAATATAAATCCTTCAATATCAACGCTAATTCTTCAAGCACTAAATTAGTTTAGATTGTTTTGCTAAGAGGTATCAATTTCAGTAGTTAATTCGTGTTCGTTGGAAATAAAGTATAATCTTTTTCTGCTTCCGTAAAAAACACTAGGAATTAGTCTGATGATGTGAGCGATTAGGTTCTAATTAATATAATCAGTGTTGACATCAGACGGATGGAATGTGTTGACAGGATATTGGCAACAAAACTGATATATGGTTATGATACAAGCAAAATGCCATTCATATTCGTTACTTGTTTTTTTGTCTTAATAAGATTGGATGGAAAAATAATTGATCTGGTATAATGTGATGACTTTGAAAAATATCCTTTATTTGTTACGAGTTTGTCATTGGGGTTGAGCCATAAAATGATAAATAGAACGTTGCAGTTCGATTCAAATGTGAATGAAGCGTCTAGAAATTTGAATGAAGCGTCTAGAAATTTGAATGAAGCGTCTAGAATGTCACTTCATTGTTAGATGCACATATTTGTTGTTTAAGGTAATACTTTAAAACGTTTCTAAAGATGTGATATGTTACATAATTATGTTAACTCACATTGCCTTGGAGACAAAGCGATAACTATCTCTTATAACAGCAAATAAAGAGAAAGTTTTTATTTACAAAGAAGAGAAGATGTTATTGCGATACGCAAACAATCAGTATTTTCAAGACAGCACAGGATAATTAGATGACTTTCATTTGGAAAAAAAACGCACAGTATGTAAAACGTTTAAAAGCACATAGTCAAAATAGCACCCTTGGAAAAGCATAACACTTGGCAACAACATATTCTACCCATTCGATCAGTAAAGACCTAAATTAATCGCCATCTGCACTTTTCAGGCAATATATATTTTGAAATTGCCCGAAAAACGGATGTTAAATTTTGTATAATTTGTAAACTGGTCAAGTCTATTATTATATTTAGTGGGATAATGGTTAATATTATTTTTCAAAAGTCTTTACTGCACATCACATTTACTTGTACTATTTAACATTTTGTTATTATACCAAAATAAGTCATTTATGTTTTGAGAATTGAAGTACCTCACCTGATATTTTCCTTTTCAAAAGTTGATATTGTACTATTTAAAAGGGCATTATAGGAAGGCCTTTTGTCCAATACATATAAATCTAATCAATTATTTTGAAAAATATTACTGAAATTGAAATAAAGTTTCAATAATAATTCTCTTTCGTAACTTAAATTACAGTAAAGTAAAGGAATAGAAATATTCGAATTTACATGATAGCAAAACGTAAATTAGAACTTTGTTTTTGTTATCAATTGACAGCGTAAATAATTGTCTTTTCGTCGTAAGAATTTTGTCATATCGGACAAAAGAAAATACAATATATTGCATCATTTCCTAGCACTTGTAATTCAGAGTTTTGTTCTCTCAGGATGACTTAAAAGTTATATTCTGCTTAAGCCGGTGCTAGGGGTCGTGGAAGGTAACATGCACTTTCCAGTACTGTCCATGAACAGCTCAATCAGACCGAGCCTGCAACATTGTACAATTGTTTTACAATGGGCTTTCTTTAGGGATTCTGTTTTTCACTATTCCGATTTCTCATTAATATCTTATAACTAAATTTCACAATTAGGAGCGCCTATTATGAGGTTAGAAGTTCAATATATCAAAAATGTAATGATACTTGTATATATATTATATTTTTTTAAACAATGATAGGCTTTTTCAATTTTTGTTTTGTTTTGTTTAGGACGTTCTTAAAGGGTTCTTATTTTATCTATTTTATTGCCACATAAGCGTTGTTTGTGCTGACTGGAGTCATTCAGTACTTTCAATCAAAGATGTTACATTTTCTATCCTTAAAGATCGTTCAGCACCACATGATTGTTGTGTTTGTAGTATTTATATTTCCTAATACTAGTATTTTGCTATTTAAATTCGGATGGTTCCATTATTCCTACTTAAATAATGTTTAATCACCCTTAAGATATGTTCCCTGCTTTTAAACTTTGTCTTTTGACGTCTTATCTGTGATATACAGGCTCCGTAACCTCTGATACCTTTCAAAATTCCATTTTGTTTAGTTCCGCCAATTGTTTTCTCGTTTAGAGCGCACGCTTCCTATTACACGAGGATGAGATGTCGCTTTTCATGGATAAACACGAATGTGTCACATTGAACGTTCCATAATAACAGCCGTATGAACACATCTGCCGATGTTTTTAAATTCAAAAGTTAACCATTTTCATGTTTGATTGTAGAATTCTGCTTAAACCGGTGCTAGGGGGCATATATTGACAGTGCAGTCCACGAACAGGCTCAATTGAACTGAGCCTGCAACGTCTTCAATTTGGTTATTTTTGGATTTCTTATGGGATTCTTATTTTCTCTAATTAGTCACTTTTTTAAGGATAATGGATAAATTCAAATTCCGTAAAAAAAATAATTAGAAAATGGATATAAAACATCTGGTTTTAACCCGGCTTATTTTCAAACCTGCACTTGATACCTTTTCAAAAAAAAAGAAAATGTTTCTATAAGAAACAAAAATGTTTTCATGTTTAACTTGACAATTTGTTAAAGCTTTTGCAACTTCAAATAAATGAAACAAGCTTTGAAAATAATTGATTAAAGTACTCTACAATATTAACAATTCATTTAACATTTCAATATAGGTGGGCAATATTGGTACATTCTCTTGTAAAATTCTAAAGTTTATTCAAAGCTTAAGTCATTAAATTGAGGACTAATTACAGTGTTGTGTTGAACATTGGGTTTTGTATTTTTTACAATGAGCACATTTTGTGTTCCTATTGTATATTTATAATTCTAGTTTATAGTAATATTGATTTAACTAACTTTGATGTATAATATCCTATGAATAACTGATTTAAGAATATTTATAACATTCATTCTAGAAAGTGTCGTATAGTTGATTGCACAGGTTAATTAGTCATACATGTTATATTCAAAAAGAATGACAACAAAAAGATCTTACAAGTGCATATTTTTATTTCATAATGCGAACTGTAAAACATGACATTGATTTATGAATATTATAGTACAAGATACATACAGACTGGGCTTAATAGTAATAGTATGTCAAAATGATAGATAACGTATTCGGGAGTCGGCTGGATTTCATAACATTTTATGTAAAAGCTGTCATTATATATATGGGGCTAGAGATTCAGTCTAGCAGTTCGAATTTGGTATTTCATTTGTATACTTGTGTATTTGTATATTAAAAGTATGTAACATCTGTGAGTTCTCTCTCCGTTATGCGACAAAAGGCAACATGTGAAAAGCATAAAGCATACTATAGCGTATTTTTAAAATGACACTAGTTATAATTCATTGTGTAAAATAATGAAATTGAAATAGAAACATTATTGAATTCTTATGCACGTATGTACAATATTTAACAGTTTACAGAGGATTACGCTTGATAAACGGTTCACTGTAAAGGTATAATGGGTGTTTAATTGTTTTATCTATGCATATAAGAGAATTATAAAACCTTTTGCTTGCTGTTTTAAGAAATTCTTCTATCATTTTTATTCATTCTACATTTCATATTTCTTCTTTATGCCCCTTTATTCATTTACAGACATACATACATTTTAACAGCTTTAGACGGAGGCTTAGAATCTTCGCTCTATAATCCCGCCCCTGTTTTAACAGCACGCGATATTATGACAATAACAAATATGCCAGTATATATCCTGTATATTTCCGTTCATTTTCCGTTAACAAGTTTACTGGAGTTTGGATCGATATCGCATTGGATAATAACACGATAAAAGAGTCGTTAATCCGATAAAAATCCGGGAGATATTGCAATAATCAAGTATTATTTCTTCTAGGATACATGTCTGAAGAAAGTGTCCACTGATGCAATGTTAAACTCACCAAAACACAATGTTACATACAAAAGCAAGAATGCACGGTATCAAATCGGGGGAAATATAAAAATATACAAAATAACAAAAACAAATTGTCGTTTAGTTTTATGCTAAACTGGAATATTGTGCCATTATGCGACGAGCCTTTGTCCAAGTAAAGGGCCACGGTCTTTTAAGATGTTTGGTAATTTTAGCAGGCAATCCTATTACAGCCAGGATTTTTCCTCGTATTTATTCCTATTAATGTTTCTCGTAAGCAACTGAACATTCGTGTAGGTTAAAATGTTCTTCTGAACAACTAAATATAGGTTTAAATATTCTGTTAGCTACTTAAATATGTTTACAACGAAATATATGTTAAATTTCCATTACAACAATAATATATGTATAAATGTTCTTGTTTGAAACTCAATATCTGTTAATATAATATGCTTATGTTGCAAATTTCTTGTATGTTATTTTCTAATAACATAACATATGTTTATTAATAAATAGTATGCGAACAGCACATTGATTAAACAATAAGACTTTACACGCATGCATAAGAAATATGTAATGAGAGCATATAAAAGAAATGAATACATTGAAATACAAACAAATTTTATATAATTATCAACATTTGTTGTTGATCTGTTCTAAATGTTTTGTTTTCCTCCGACCTATCTGTTTAATAGAAAATGTCAAGTTCTTCCTTAAACTACTGACTAAAACAATTTATACATAAAGAACGTACATAAACGGAAGTCTGTTAATTGTTGATGTTTGTTGTAATTGAAGCTCTTGCTACTCCCTTGCAAATATGTCCTAGTTAACCACTTCTTCCAAAATATTATTCTGAAGCCGTACATTTAATGATAATCTAAAGTCAAGCCTAGCCTATTTATGCTCATTATTTCTAAGGTACCAAACTGAATATGTCTGAAGATTTCTTTATTACTAAAAGATCAGCATCTATTTTTTTTTGTTGCCTTGTTTATGCAAACATGCTTCATTATAAACTATCGATATAATGTAGGACATGCCGGATTAGTCTTTAGTCTACTTCATAAGTATCGAGATAATTCTCCGTTTCGTTTCAAGAATATCGTCACCTCTAGTACAGTAACGGTTTTAATTTAATAGGAGTTAACCCATTACTGTACTTATGTGACGATACATAGTCATACATAATTTACCACAATATTATTCTCTTATCATCATAACAAATGGTGTACATGTAATATAGCATATGTAGAAATATGCAGACATTAAGTATCATATTTGAAATAAATAACAGGCATTTATATCGATTAAATAAAAATTATCCTTCTTTACCAAGCGTGTATATTCTAAGAGGAAATATTTGATTATTACATTATACATTGGCAATACGTTTTCATTAAATTAGTTCTTTTGTGTTGTTATTTTCCTAGAACTTTATCGATCAAACTGCAGTGAACTTGTTAACGGAAGATATTCGGAGATAAAAACTACATTTGTGTTGTATTAATGAAGTCGCATGATGGGATTTGCTGAACTATGGAGTTCACCGATCATTAATAAATGGTTGTTATTTTGATACCTGTACCCTCAAGATGGACACTATGATTTTAGAAAGAAAGATTATAAATACAAATGAGAAAATGTTGGTATCTATTAAGAGACAAACAGTTGGTATTCTGCTTAAAATGAATCTGGTCGGATAAGATAATTTCCTTTGTTGTATAATGATATACATGTCCATGTATGAAATGACGCTTTTGTTCTTGTTTATTATCATCATAATACAATCTTACATATAAATTACTTTATTGTATAATAAAACCTTGATATTCAATAAATATATCCTTTGTGACACAGAACAGAACAGAAATTATTTCATAACATGTACACACATAGGTACATCGTTATAACAAGCATTTTGAAATATAATTTTAGGTAACATATTTTACAATATAGGAAAAAACCATATAAAGAAAAAAATCAATACAGTACTGAGCAGAGGGATATTTAATGCATACAATGCAATACATCAAATATACTGACAAAACTCAATTAATCAATTATATATTTATATCTATAAATTACTTTTGTAAATAATAATAATGAAGAGTACTAAATTTAAGCGGAGAACAAACTATAACTTTGCTTTTAATCGAATTTGTTTTGACAAAATATTTATATAATATAAAGAAAGAACATCACAGTATATATAATTAAAACAACATCACAATACTTTTGAAGATTTCTAGAGTTATCATTTCGCCTGATGTTTGCCTTTTTTAAATAATAACATAAATTTGTAAGTACGGCTTTTAGATTGCATTAATTCTATAATCTTGGCCATACTTGGCCGAATGTAAAAATAACGCGCTTAATATATTCTTAATACTTTTCGCAGACGACCATGTATTGTTTGCTAAGTCCCCGCAGAGTTTACAGTCGATGATGTCTGATGTCGAGGGATACTGTAGTCTTTGGGGATTAAAGATATATACTTCGAAAACAAAAGCAATGATCTTTGAAAAAGGCAGACATACACGCCATGATTTTTATGTTAACGACACCCTCATTGAACTGGTGATTCATTCAAATATTTAGGTATCACGTTGTTAAAGAACAGAAACTGGTATAGAACTCAGAAATATATCTCTGAACATGCCTCATTTGCTCTTTATAACGTTTTTACCATATTTAATAATATTGAGTTGTCTGTTTCTCAGAAATGTAGGCTGAATCCTTAACTTTTGATCAGAAATTTTGGGAATGCATGACGGACGCTATGTTGAAAAAATACATAAACAATTTTTGAGACGACTTTTATGCGTTCGAAAATCAACTAACATCTCGGCGCTATACGGTGAATTAGACCGTTACCCTTTTTTTGTGATGAGACAAATTAAGCTTTTGGGTGAAAATTGTTAAGCTTGACGATACAGAGATTGTTAAAAAAATTTATTCAATGCTTAAGAAAGATGTTTATTCTGGGAATACATATAACTCGAAAAACTGAGCTTTTTGCATTAAAAACATTTTAACAACCCATGGTTTAGCGTTTGTATGGATCAACCAGTTTGATATAGATATCCCTTTTGTTATTATCAGACAAAGAATTATAGATACTTTTTTACAGAAATGGTATACTGATATAAACAATTCTAGTCGCCTGCATACTTATAGCATTTTTTAACATGATTTTAAATGTGAAAAGTATTTTGATTTAATCACAGACAAAAATCATAGAATTGCTCTTACTAACTTTAGAACGTCATCACATAGCTTATGTGTAGAATCTGGTCGATATGAAAACATACCAAGATCAGAAAGAATAATATGTAAATCTTGTTTAATGAGACAACCTGAAACAGAGTATCATTTTTGTTAGTCTGTCCAGGTTAAAGAGAATTGAGGAAAAGACTTTTTAAACCTTATTATTGTCATTTGCCGTCTGTTGCAAAATGTCTTCTAATTCTAAGAAAACTATATGTGCTTTATCTAAATTTATTTACTTAGCAAATAGACAACGTACTTCATATTATCTCTTCTAGTAATATCTGAAAATGAAATGTTGTATTCGAACCATAATTTATTGTTTAAGAGGTTTCAAAAAGAAATGACTTGCAACAGTGAATATTACTTTTAGTCTATAGGGCTTTAGTGTTCTTCATGTCTTTATATTTTAGAAAATGATAGAATTAGTTAAGTGCAGACTATTCAGGATATTGTAGGTTGGCGTCTGTTTATTTGAAACTTATGCATGCAAGCGCAATATATATATTAAACATATTAAATATTGAATACTGAACATAATATTCCATGAATCATCTTATGTTTGCTGGAAAAATCCATGTTTTGATCTCCAAAAATTGTATATATTACAATTTATAGTTGTTATAAGCATTGTACTATGCTTTATACAAATAAACCTTTCGTATTCGTATATTGGCTACGTAGATTTTCGTAAGCACTGCATTTTAAAACAAAATGATTCTCGTCTTCGAGCTCGTTAGCGTCACGGAATTGACAAGTTCTTTCGTGACGTTCAACACGGCCTCGACCATACCTCCCGGACTCAATTCTAAGTCTGTGGGCGTGTAAGAGCGCTTGTCCCATTTTCACATTTGTCACGGGCATTATCGTAAATGCATTTTAATATAATGTTATCCGTATTCAGTAATTTAAACCTATACTTTATTATACATGTATGTGTAAACCTAGTAATAAATAACGGAAACTTCCCTAATGCACCATAGACCGACACGTTACTCGTACTAGTTTTTTGTTTGTTTGTTTCATTTTACGCCTTTTTCCAAAAAACATTTCGGTCATATAGGCGGGTAATTTCCTAACCATCGTTCCAGGAGAGTTACACCAGTACTAGACTACCTTCCTCCGCGCTAAACTACCAAAGCTTGACTTGTACTTAATTTAACGCCCAAAATCGCTTTACAGTATTTGAGATATACATGTTCTATCTCCTTAGACTTAGTTAACCCCAAACCGGACATAATGTCCATCCAAGAGTATAAATGAGTGCACAAGTAAATGTCAAGATAAGTTTTTATTTTGCCATAATTCCTTTTTATATAAAGATTAATTTCATATTAACAATAAACAACGCATGGATTCAAACGATATTTTCGTATATATCCATTAGAATTTACCTGTTTTTTTATATTTTAGGCAGATTTAAATCTTATCCTTAAAAATTCCCAATGTGAACTGTTGGTCAATCACCATTTTAACAGTCAATCTTTTGAAATTTATAGTCAGTTCAGCTCAACTTGACAATGAAAATAAGAGCATAATGTCACTTAAATACACTTAGGAATTAAGAATATTTGGGGGTTTTCCAAGCTAATCCGTAGGTACGAACAAACTTTTACAGTTACAGCTTCGAAAATAAGCGAATGTGCAACGTAAAGTTATAACGGTAAAAGCAAGTTTATACCTACATATAAGCTGGGAAAAACCCACATTTGCCGAGTTCCGGATAACGTCTATTTGTGCAAATATACTACTTATCCTTTTCCCAGTAATGCATGCATTTGCATTACTAAAAATTGTTTACATTTGATTATGTTATAAACAGTTTAAATTAAATTTTGTACATTATATGCAGAAAAAATGTTGCAACATTAAACGTTCGGTGAATATTTGTTAATGTTGTTTTTATATTAAAAATCCTTGTTTCATGTATTTAAAAGGTCTAAGTTACACATTCCAGCAAGTGATAACACCATGAAAGTTATTTAGAGAACACAGGGGTAATTAATATTGCAATTTTAATGTCCAGTTCCAAAATAACTTTTTCTTTATTGTGCAAGTAGTTAATCTTTTAAAGGTATGGAAAAAAATCGGCTGTGAATTATGCAAATGTCAACTTTGCCGTATAGTAACCTGACCTGTAAATCAAAACGAAGGTTCGAACGCCAAATGAAAACAACAGTTTCTTTATCTTAATCATGTCTTCGCTTAGAAGGAGTGCAATAGAGGAGTGGCTTATGTTTTTTAATAATGTTAGCAGAGAATGATTAAACAAAATGATTACTCGAATTTTAATTCGGAAAATGTTTATCTTTAGTTTATCTAAAGTTTATCTTACTCTTGTCATGAAATGATAAACAAGGCTTATTTCCGTTGGGCAAAGCTTCATTGGTATATTGGTATATTAAACAATAACATTTAAAAAGGTTTTGAAAAGAAAGTACAGGATTTGTTGAAAGCTAATCGTACAGATTTCTCGATATATATTCACTTAACTTAATATGGCTAAAAAAGCGTAACATGCGTAATATGGTCTGTGTTATAATTTATGTACATGTTTTATTTTAAACAAAAGTGTTATAGCTACACATGGACTATTGTTGTTTGTTTTCTAGTAGAATTGCAATAATAATTGCAATATTATTGGTTTTTGACGTAAGACAAACTAAATTATATTAAAAACATATTTATTGTAGCACATTAGGGGTATTCACTCAGTGTCATTGATAGGAAAATTATCTCAAACATTTTATATCTTCAGATATTTGAAAGCAGCTAAGACTGTGCATCTATTTTCTGTTATACAAATTATATTCATACCAATATTCCTATTCTATCCTTATCAACACATTGTATACATTATTCAAAGCGCGTGAACTTGTTGAATAATACGACCTTATTACAATATAGACGGTACCTCTGTGGAAGAGCAATTGTTCCCATGTGTATTTAAACCATTAAGTCACTTTTCTGTTCATGGCATTTACCACTTACAACTCCAATGAGAATTGTAAATGGTCGGCTAGTAATAAACAAATACACGAGGTATACTAGTGGGTTTTTATTTTTCTTTGCTTTTTGACGATTTAATCGATTGCATTATATTTAGCATGCCTTTTTTATAATAGCGTCTGGTAATGCCATGATTGACAGGCAAAACTATCTTAAGTTTAATTTTCTTTTACCTAAAATATCAATCTGAAGCAT
>NW_026859058.1:0-12761 GCF_026571515.1 Ruditapes philippinarum | reverse complement strand
TTTTTTTCTATTATTGCATAATAGCTGAAGTATAGAGAAAAAAAACACTAATACAAATGCAATGTTGTAGATTCATTCTCAGTTTTTAAATGGAATTTAAATCATAGCTTTTGAACATATTGAGTTTTATTATTGGCATTTTTAATTTGTTTGTTTATAATGTTTTACCAAGGAAGCAGAACTAAACTGAATTATTACTAGTCTTTTATATCTTTTTTAGCTCGACTATTTGATAAGTATAAGTAGAGCTATTGTAGTCACCCGAGCGTCGGCTTATGTTAAAGTTTTTGTAATAGTTCAAATATTTTCAAAGTCCATTGACATATGGCTTTGAAACTTTGCACACTTGTTCACCATCATGACCCCAACCTGTAGACAGGAGGAGGTAACTCTATCAAGCATTTTGACAGAATTATGCCCCTTTTTCAAGTTAGAATTTACATTAAAGTTTTTGTAATACCTCAAATATTTTCAAAGTCCATTGACATATGGCTTTGAAACTTTGCACACTTGTTCACCATCATGACCCCAACCTGTAGACAGGAGGAGGTAACTGTATCAAGCAGTTTGACAGAATTATGCCCCTTTTTCGACTTAGAATTTACGTTAAAGTTTTTGTAATAGTTCAAATATTTTCAAAGTCCATTGACATATGGCTTTGAAACTTTATCAAGCATTTTTACAGATTTATGCCCCTTTTTTGACTTAGAATTTACGTTAAATTTTTTTGTAATACCTCAAATATTTTCAAAGTCCATTTTTTGGGGGGGGGGGGGGGTGTTGTGCACTTTTTCTCACATACTTCTCAAATATTTATAACAAAACGATGAAAAATGGATTGTTTGCTGTTATGTTATTCGGTTTTATTTGCAGTCTGCGATAAACAATTTAATTTTGATAAAGCAACAAATACTAGTTTACAGTACCATTGTCCTTTAAAAATACAAATATATTTTTTCCAATCTTTGTTAAATTCTCTTTTGACTGTGATGTTAACTGCTGTACACAATTAACATACATTTGTTAAAAAAAAAATATTGATTCTATGATATACATGTATATTTGCCAAATGAAAATAAAAAGCTTATATTTAAGCTCAATTGTGTTTTTTTGTTAATTGGAATGAAAAAATCAAAGTAAAATGTTTTATTAGAAGAAAAATTAAAGGTTAATTTATGTCGGTATGACACCGGTTTCAAATCGATTGTTAGTGAACGTATTAAGCGAACAGTAGTATAAACGTGTTCTCTCTCATTCTACAGTATCGAACAGATGGAAGCGAACACTAGTATAAATGTGTTCTCTCTCTAAATGACATAACCATTATTTAACAGTGTAAGCGAACACTTGTATAAACGTGTTCTCTCTCATTCTACAGTATCGAACAGTTGTGAAAGAACACTAGTATAAACGTGTTCTCTCTCTCTCTCTCTCTCTCTCTCTCCCTCTCTCTCTCTCTCTCTCTCTCTCTCTCTCTCTCTCTCTCTCTCTCTCTCTAAATGACATTACCATTATTGAACAGTTGTAAGAGAACACTAGTATAAATGTGTTCTCTCTCTAAATGACGTTACCGTTATTGAACAGGTGCAAAAACGTGCTCTCTCTCATTCTACAGTATCGAACATTTGGAAGCGAACACTGGTATAAATGTGTTCTCTCTCTAAATGACATTACCATTATTGAACAGTTGTAAGCGAACACTAGTATAAACGTGTAATCTCTCTAAATGACGTTACCGCTATTGAAAAGATGTAGGAGAACACTAGTATAAATGTTTTCTCTCTCTAAATGACGTTACCGTTATTGAACAGTAGGAAGCTAACGTGTTCTCAGTCATTCTACAGTATCGAACAGTTGGAAGCGAACACTAGTATAAATGTGTTCTAAGTCATTCTACAGTATCGAACAGTTGGAAGCGAACACTAGTATAAATGTGTTCTCAGTCATTCTACAGTATCGAACAGTTGGAAGCGAACACTAGTATAAATGTGTTCTCAGTCATTCTACAGTATCGAACAGTTGGAAGCGAACACTAGTATAAATGTGTTCTCAGTCATTCTACAGTATCGAACAGTTGGAAGCGAACACTAGTATAAATGTGTTCCGGTCAACAAGTATATATAGTTGATAAACTGTAATCAAATGCACTGTGAACATTTTCAAATCATAGGCATATGGAAGTGGTGATTTAGTTCATGCTATCTATTTGTGTAATAGATTAAATCAGTTATATACTATTCATATCACTCACCATACTAAACTGTCTCCCAAAGATTTTCCACAGAAAATAAACCTAAAATCCAGTTTTTCATTGACACACTGGTATTTAATTCCTTTTAATATATACGTGTTTTAATATTCAATTCAATAAAATGAGGATGTGTACTTATTAAATTGCATCGCCATAATTCATTATCAGGATTTTGAAAATTTATATAAGGAAAATATTTGTTTTTGCAATTAAAGTTCGGTATATAAATTTAAAAGAGGATAATTTTTAAATCTTAGTATATAATTCAATTTTTTAATTTTACGATATACAGCTCCTTGTTTAGTTTTGTAACTATAGCTGGTCACTAGTAGAAATATGTCTCAGTAAACGGTAGTAATATCGCTGTTGTTGCGCGATAGGTAAAATATAGTTAGGGCCCAGGTATAAGGTACGCTAAAGGAAAGAAACTGAACTAAATTTAGCGGAGAAACACCTTTTAAAAGTTCTATTTCTGTCTATATGGTGATCAACAGTATATGAACGTGACATTCAAAGAATGTTACATATATCTGAAGATAACTTCAAAGATTTATCGTATAAAGCAGGAAAGAATGTAAAATATAACAGAACCTTTATTGAAGAAATGGACAGGTCAATCTTGATCGCAATACTTATACCGTTACCATAAAAGGATACTGACCTTTGATATCAACATAATGTCCAACTTTAAAGTTAAATGAACAATTTCACGTTTTTTACATAGAAAACGTATGTTTCATAAAATCGTTTGTAGTAAAGTTAATCTTTTTGAAAATGTGGCGACTATTTCTTATAGGATAGAAATATTGAACAGGTGCCTCTAATATAATACGTCTAGAATTATGATAAATTGCTTTTTCTGAAATGCATTATCGTGCTGGTATAAAGACTAAAGTGCATTAAGGTGCCTATTTATCAATAACTGAAATGCATTATTGTTCTGATTTATAGGATAATATGGCGTACCTCTTAGTAAAGAACTTTCAGAAAAGGACGAAATGGTCTGAAATGCCTTATCGTGTATTGTACATTATTAATATGCAAGATTGCAAAGGTCCTGCCAAGAGTAATTTTGTGAAACACAATGTTTTCTCATTTATGTTACAAAATTGAATTTAATACACATGTCTGTATGCTTATATGAAACTATTGATATATTTATATTAAATATAAATATAATTTAGAAATGACGGCACTGATGTTTCGATTTTTGTATTATGTTTTATTGATGTTCAAGGATAATATTTTGTATATCTTCTCAACAGTAAGGTGCGAAAATCGAACAGCGTTATATACGAAAATCGGCACCGGAAGTTATTTCCGCTTGAAAAAAAGTACATTCGTGATCTTCCTTATTTTATCGTGTTAGAATCGAAATAACATGTTTTTTCTTAAACAACAACAACATATTGTTGAGTACATGTACTGTTTTTTAATATATAAATTAAATACATCCAGTTAAAATGCTTTGTATTGTTGTAAAAGTGTTTTTGAACAAATGAACAGCATGTTGTTACTGTTATCTTGTTTATAAATGTATATATTATATAGATGGTATTACGTCAACAACAATTTACGAAATAGATGACGTAACAAAAATGCCTCGCGCTTTTTATGGATGATTCCAGTTGCGGTAGTGACAGAGGGCGGTTAGGCAAATGTAACCTCATACAGATATTTTTAAGCGTTGAGATAAAATTTATTTGTCTTGATGGCATTTAAAATATTTTTGTATACTTAGATTTTGCAACTTAACTGTTAAAATTACACCTTAAATTCATATATTAGATTCTTATAATTAATAAAACTTTTGATACCATTTTTAAAAATAATTTTAAACACACTTAATGCCATGAATCTATAACAGTAGATCTAGATATACAATACTTTTTCCATTGATTACATATAACCTTCGTTTTGATTATATGTTTTTAAACTATTTTTATATTTCTCAGAAATGATTTCCCTACATATTATCTTGTTATTCAAGACTTCTGTAAATAGAGGATAGTTCTTTTTATAAATACATGATTTATTTTCATCGAGTGGTATGAAAATAAATAGTTCATGAGTGGCGGTAGCCACGAGTGAAATATAGTAATTTTCATGCCACAAAATAAATCATGTATTTATAGAAAAAACATGAATTTTCTGTTTATTATATACATTTTTTCTCTTTTTTGACTTTAAAATTTGAAAGACTTTCACTTAAATTTTGTGTACTGGCAGAATTTAAGTGAAAGTAGTCCGGCAAGACACCAGTGAAAATACGGAAAATATGTTTCACTGCAGTGAAAAATACATTTTTACAGTGAAAATACGGAAAATGAAAATACGCATTTTATTGTAAGACGGAAAGTTAGATCTGTTTTTACGAGCTTAAAGTGTATAGGCCTACTTCTGATTGCTGAAACTAGAAATCATGATATTACGAGTACATTAATTCTTATAATCGAACGCGAGTCTGTGTTCTCTCATTAGCGAGGGAGCTAGTTAAAGTAGACACTGTGGTTACAAGCAAGCCAATGCTGAACATATAGTGAATCAGTTCCCCTTTCTATATATTTCTTGTCAGATTTGCATGGTTGGCGATTTCTTGTGAAAGTTGAAATCTACAGAAAGTAAATAGCGCACGAACATCGCACCCGAAATAACAAGGGTAACATATTTTTGTATCCCATCGAATTTGGTTGATTTAATTAACACCAACTTTGTTCTCATTTTCTTTTTAATGATAACATTTAGCTATTGATCAGTACGTAAATAAGAATAATCATTTTTTATAATTACCGAGTAAATTCCACGCTAATTGTGAGACGAACCCTAAATGACGTCTTAGATCAACTACAAATAGAAACATAATACATGTAAGATCTAATACGAAATACGTTAAAAGAACTTTTAGAAATAATGCAATGCAAGTATGGAATAATTTTCCTTTATATATTAAAGAGTCTTCGTCTCTATATGCTTTTAAAAGAAATATGAAAAAATATTTGATTGATATACAATTTAAATGAATCTGATGTATGCATGTGTCTTTCAATTTGAATGGTTGTTGTTTATGTTGTTTTTAATATGTGTGTACATATTTGTGACTTTCATTATCTTGTTTAATTGAAGGCCATATTGTAAATAAGATTTGTATTTCTTAATATGTTACCTTCATGAAATAAAGTGTTTATTATTATTATTATTATTATTATTATTATTATATGGGCGCCGCCATTTTGAAATGGACGTCACGTCAGGTTACAACGTAAGTCAACGGGAAAAAAAATAAATTTTAACATATTGACCATATTACTGACAATATGAAAAAAATGAAAAACATGCCAAGAGATATTGAAGTCAGGGTTAACATGACATCAATCTAAATGATTTTACTATTATATTAAATAAAAAATGGAATATTCAAATTTGATGGGACAGACAATAGTAAGTTAAATCTTTGTACTCTTAATGTGTCACCTTCTCAAATTAAAGTTAATAGATTCTATTATTATCTTTTTTCCAGATGAGTTTAATTTAATACCAGAATGACAACATAATGACTGAAAGTGTAACATAAAGCTAACTGTATTTAGTACTTTAGAGCCTTTTCTGTAAATATTGTACCACGGCATATAGTCCTGCAGCAACAACAACAACAAGAAGATGGCGGCGTCCATGACGAAATGCAAATTTCGTGTTATAGCAAGGAAGTTATGTGATAGACATCTGTTGCGATTATTGTCAACATCAAACACCAGAGAACATAATATCTCAAATAATGATCCGGCTGAAAGAAAAACACACTTTGGATTTGAAACTGTCACAGAAGCTGAAAAAGAAGATAAAGGTCAGATTCGCTGAAACTTTGAAAGTGAAACACCTGTGTCCT
Source organism: Ruditapes philippinarum (assembly GCF_026571515.1). NCBI lineage: Eukaryota > Metazoa > Mollusca > Bivalvia > Venerida > Veneridae > Ruditapes > Ruditapes philippinarum. The sequence continues at coordinate 6,627 of NW_026859058.1, read as the reverse complement.
TGGTTTTCGGCTTTCTTATGCACCGTGATAGTCTACGTCTAGCCCAATGTTTTATTCTCACATAACCTTAGCCTCTTGGTGTTTTGAAAAAGTATCGTTAAAATTGCTATATTCAATACACCTTATATGAAATTAGGCAAAGCCTATGAACAGGGAAATCGTTAAAAATATCCTTTCATTCTTTCCGTTTTAAAGGTGTCATTCGGTATTACATGCACTGCTTCCGTTTTCACTCTGAACACTCGACGTTTTTTATTAATCTGAAAAGTTGAGATTTGTTCCGTAATCGGAATACCCCGCCTATTATCATTGAGTTACATTGTAAATGGCGGCGCCCCACTAGAACTGACACTGAAAATTTCATTGATAGGTATAGAATTCTATATTTTTTTAAATTGTTTTTTATTTGATTTTCTTTTAAATATTTACGTGTAGTCTATAGCCGGGCAAGCCAAAGCCCGGACCCGCTTCGCGGGCCCGGTCTTTGACTTCCCCGTATAAACTGTTTCCTAATTAGCAGACGACAGACTATTCTTATCAGTTGAGTTTGGAGTAAAGTTAACTGGTTGCGTACCTCATGGTATAAATCGTATGTGAAATGGTCTGTCAGGTGGTAGGTTTAACAGTTAATATCAATGTCAAAAGATATGTTGAATTATATACTGATACAAAGCTAAGATCCTGATCTTTTCATTGGTGTAAGAATTTTGAAAATCGGATAATAATTCACAATAAACTGACAGTTTAAACAAGGCGTTATTTGTATTGTTTTACCAATAGAAAGATTGATTTTACTCGAAGTTAAGGGACATAACTCGTATTTTTTCACTCGATATACCTTGGTTATTTACATAGGTCATATAGAAAGTGTTTATGGGTGTATTAGGAAGTACAGTTCAGATTTTTCTTTTGCAAAACTGCATGATTTCATTTCAAAGAAAATTTCTATTTTGAATGGGTATCTTTAGGCTTTTATGTATGCATCTAATTTACAAGTTGAAAAATCACTGAAGCCCCTGTTTTTTTATCTAAGACGAGGAAGTTATATTATAAACTATTTTCTATGGCTGTCATTGAATAAATCACAGTATCGATATATAATAATAGCCAACGATCTGAGATAAGCATTGTATATGTCACTGATAAGAGACCTATTCTATAAATAGCCACATATCGATAAGTTTCGGACAAAGAATCTAGATTATTAATCTACTATTTTACCTAATAATAGAAGTCATTTTTTATAGTTTTCTTGGCTTACTTGAACTTTAAACTCCATTTTCAAATGTCAGTGACAAAAATATCAGTGACAAAAATAACAGAAAAACAAAATTTATTTTAGCTTGTAGTATTTATAATGTCTTATTCAAGCATGCAAAACACCATGATCTCAATTTATAACAAATATTAAAATTTTTTCATTGTATATACTCCACTGTCAAAGTTGATATATCATCGATATTTGTCTTGATATATGGATTAAAAATTTTCCATCAATGACAGCCCTACTATTTTCCATGGTTAAGCAGCTTAGCTTGGACAAGGCCAAAATTTCTCTAGCGGTTAACTTTATTATTATAGTTTAAATCAGGACATTGTAGCATTACTTCTGGGTAAGTATCAAATTAACAGTATATCAACAAGTCTACTTCCTTTAATTGGAAGACAGGTACAATTTAAATTATACAGGCTCCCAAGGTACAGTGATCAGAAGTAACATGTGCTAGTAATTGCAAGACAGAGATAACACATTGAATTGTATAGGGTTGCTAGACAGGGTGATTTTGTTTATCTACTGTGAAATATGTAGGTCCAGACCAAATTCCAGATGTTTCACTCTCAAGACGGTTCAAACCTAGACGTTAAATTTCACTCCCACTTAAGTCTTTGTCAGTTGAATAGATGTTTCACTACTAATTATTTTTATCCAAGATGTTTGACAAAAAGGTTTTCAAATTTACTTTTGTTTCAAATAATAATTATACCCCCACTCAACAAAGTAAAAAGGGGGGGTTTACTGTAATCTGCTTGTCTGTCCGGCCATCTTTAGATTTTTCTTGTCCACCCAATAACTTAAGATTCCTTTGACCCACAGTCTTCATATTTGGTATTGAGATTGGCCATGATTAGTAGATGACCCCAATTGATTTTGATGTCAAAGGGGCCTTGACTAAATAAAATCTTGTCCGCCCAATAACTTAAGAGTCCTTTGACCAACAGTCTTAATATTTGGCATGGAGGTTAGTCATGATTAGTTGATTATGCTTATAGATTTTGAGGTTACTGGGTCAAAGGTCAAGGCCACAGGGACCTTGACTAAAAAAAGCTTATCCACCAAATTCATTTTCACCCAAAGTTTTCATATTTTCCAGACCATTTAGACCCCTATTGATTTTGAGGTCACTGGGTCAAAGGTCAATGTCACAGGGGCCTTGACTCCAAAAAACTCAACTGCTTTGAAATGCATAGGTCAACAGTCTTCATATTTGTTATTTAGGTTGGTTATGACAAGAAGATGGCCCCTATTGATTTCTAGGTGACCAGCTCAAAGGTCAAGGTCAGAAGGGCCTTGACTAAAAAAGAAGCTTGTCTGCCCAATAACTTAAGAATCCTTTGACCCACAGTCTTCAAATTTGGCATGGAGGTTACTCATGACCATTAGATGACCCCTAATGATTTTTAGGTCAAATGTCAAGGTCACAGGGGCCTTGACTGAAAAAAAGCTTGTCTGCCAAATAACATAAGAATGCTTTGACAGACAGTCAACATATTTGGCATGGAGGTTATTCATGACCATTTGGTGACCCCTATTTATTTTCAGTTCATTGGGTCAACGGTCAAGGGTGCTGAGTTCAAAAAGCATGTCTGCTCAATTGCCTAAGAATGCTTTTTCAACAGTCTTCATTTTTACCTCACCTGTCACAAAGTGACAGGGTGAGCTTTTGTGATCGCTTTTCGTCCGGCGTCCGTCCGTCCGTAAACTTTTGCTTTAAATGACATCTCCTCATAAACCACTGAGCCAATTTCATCCAAACTTCACAGGAATGTTCCTTTGGTGGTCACCTTTAAAAGTTGTTCAAAGAATTTAATTCCATGCAGAACTCTGGTTGCCATGGCAACCAAAAGAAAAAACTTTAAATATCTTCTTTTAAAAAACCATAAGAGCTAGAGCTTAGATATTTGGCATGAAACATCTTCTAGTGAGTGTCTACCAAGTTTGTTCAAATAAAAGCCCTTGGGTCAAAATTGGCCCCGCCCGGGGGGGTCATTGATTTTCCCTATATGCATATAGTTAAAACTTAAAAAATCTTCTTTTAAAGAACCCAAAGAGCTAGAGCTAAGATATTTAGCATGAAACATGTTCTAATGGGTGTCTACCAAGTTTGATCAAATAAAAGCCCTGGGGTCATAATTAGCCCCGCCCCTGGGGGTCATTGATTTTCTCTATATGCATATAGTAAAAACTTAAAAAATCTTCTTTTAAAGAACCGTAAGAGCTAGAGCTTAGATATTTGGCATGAAACATCTTCTAGTGAATGTCTACCAAGTTTGTTCAAATAAAAGCCCTGGGGTCAAAATTGGCCCCGCCCCGGGGGTCATTGATTTTCCCTATATGCATATAAGTAAAAACTTAAAAAACTTCTTTTAAAGGACCCAAAGAGCTAGAGCTAAGATATTTAGCATGAAACATCTTCTAATGAGTGTCTACCAAGTTTGTTCAAATAAAAGCCCTGGGGTCAAAATTGGCCCTGCCCCAGGGGGTCATTGATTTTCCCTATATGCATATAGTAAAAACTTAAAAAATCTTCTTTTAAAGAACTCAAAGAGCTAGAGCTAAGATATTTAGCATGAAACATGTTCTAATGGGTGTCTACCAAGTATGTTCAAATAAAAGCCCTGGGGTCCAAACTGGCCCCGCCCTGGGGGGGGGGGCGGGGTCATTGATTTTCCTTATATGTGTATAGCAAAAACTTAAAAATCTTCTTTGGAAAAACTCAAATAGCTAGAGTTTAGATATTAAGCATGAAACATCTTTAAATAAATATCTACAAAGTTTGTTAAAATAAACGCCTGGGGGTCAAAACTGGCCCTGCCCCAGGGGTGTCATTGTTTTTAACTATATGTGTATAGTAAAAACTTTAAAAATCTTCTTTTAAAAAAGCCAATGAGCTAGAACTTAGATGTTTAGCATGAAACATCTTCTTATGGGTGTCTACCAAGTCTGTTCAAATAAACAAATAAAAGCCCTTGGGTAAAAATTGGCCCGGGGTTGGGGGGGCCTATATACAGGTGAGCGACCTCAAGCCATCATGGCCCTCTTGTTTGGTATTTAGGTTGGTTATGACTAGTTGATGACCCCAATTGATTTTTAGGTGACTGTGTCAAAGGTCAAGGTCACAGGGGCATTTACTACAATAAGCTTGTCTGATTAAATGCTTAAAAATGCCTGTCCATATTATATTGATTTTAACAATTTCACGTTTGAAGCACATTAATGTGGGGAAGGGGTATTCAAGTCATGCAGTGGCAGTTTCAGTTTTGAGGTCAGTATGTCAAAGGTAAAGATAACTTTGATCTTTGCCATTAAAAACATGTAGAATACATTACTTAGCAATGCACTAGCTTACTACCGTCAGATTTGGCAGGGAGGATGTCCTTGAGCTTATAAATGACCACTGTTTATTCTGAAAAAGTGGTATTGGGGGTATTCACGCCATGGCATTGGCAATTCTAGTTAATTCAGTGTTGCACTTTTTTACTCTGAGGGCATTGTGCTTAAGAATTTATATGATTTCGAAGAAAATGATTTTAATGAATTTTTCTATAAATGAAAATACTTAATGGTATCAGCTAAAAAAAGTTGACTTTTGTTCTTTATTTATATCTGTTGCTTTGATGGATTATTTTCTTAGGGTCACCAGTAGCTTGTACTTTTTCTTTTATTTCAGTGTATTCTGTTTTTAAGAATGTAGCAGATAAATATGATCTCATGAATGATGCCATGAGCGTTGGAGTCCATCGACTTTGGAAGGATGCATTTATACAAAGACTTGCACCAAGACCAGGAACAAAACTTATAGATGTGGCTGGAGGAACAGGTAATGCCCCTGTTAATTGCAACCCTAGGGCCGTGCAGATAGGGCAATGTAGGCAGGAGTAGAGTAAAGAGCTGAGTGATAATCTTTCTCCAAACTGGCAATGTATTGTACATTTAAAGCTTTTGTTTTAACACCAAACAATGGGATATAAGTGCAGTCATTCAAAGCTTTGGAATTTACCATAATATGACTTACTACCCTGCAAGGTAGGGCCTTTACTGTAGGGTCTGATACTACATGTCAGTTTCACTGTGACCACCTGCTTCACTCAAAAGGGAGAGCATCAGATTAATAATCCAGGGGTCTCTGATTCATTCCTGGAGTATTAGCTACATGTGTATTTGAAAGTTGAATTGACTGCCAAAATATTATGGCTTGATCTTCATACAATGGGCTCCAGGGCATGCTTACTACACAATCTTACATGCTCAATAATTAGTGTCCACATCATTCTGTGAAAGATGTGGTGAGGTTGTAGTAACAAAATTAAGATTTAATTTAAATTTTATTGGTTTGGTTCTTAGTTACACAAAGACTGTAATGGTCATATGGTTACTTTCTATCATTCTTGGTGAAGGAAGACTTGAGGTGCCCCTTTTATGTATTATATTAGGCACAAGTGGACATCTGAGTAGAGAACTACCCTCATTCCATAAGCTACATGTATAATTGGTACATATAGCTGAATGGAGAAGCAAATGGTCTGGACTGGTTTCGAACCCACATGGGTGAGGGGCAAGTGATTTGAAGCAAGCAACCATAACCACTTGGCTCCAAAAGCCCCCATTCGAATTTAAAGTGTTAAAATATCATATACAAAGAAAAACACCACATTTACCTAAAATGCATTTTAATGGAAATATATACAATGTATAGAAACCTTTATTTTTTTCCTGATACATCTCTCTTTTGTTTATTGTTTCACTGAGATTAATTTGTTATAAGTGATATGGGTTTGTATGTATTTGCAGGTGACATTGCTTTCAGATTTCTAAATTATGTCAACTCACAGAGAGCCAAGGCTGAGGTTGATTTAGAAGCATCTATACCAAATGTTTACATGGACCCTTCTGAAGATACTGCTTCTAGTTCAGAGGATTCTGAGTTGCTAGGCAACAGAAGACCTGTCAGTCATGTGACTGTGTGTGATATTAACCAGTCAATGCTTGATGTTGGAAAGGCAAGGGCTTTGGATGCAGAAATTTATTCAGGTGAAACATTGGGTAATTTTCTCCCATTGTTGTAACATGACTTCCAAGGGACATGGTCTTTTTTCTTTCACATTGTTATGTACAGTGTATATAGTACGGGAAGCTTTTAAAAGCTTCTCCTTATACAGTTCAACATGTTTTAAGCGACCGAACAAGGAAAACTCACAAAACGGTCGCTTAATGAAACGGTCTCTTAAGACAAAGCATGATATAAAAAGTCAAAATTTATACATGACATCTTTCTTTTGCAGTAAGAATGTTTTTCATTTATATAAATGTTTAATAATTAGAACGTTCCAATAATCTAAATGGATGTT
>NW_026859057.1:0-23321 GCF_026571515.1 Ruditapes philippinarum | reverse complement strand
TGGTTTGTGGAAGAGATGTCCGACATGTTACAGTCCATAGAAAAAAGCGGATTAAATTAAATTGTATTTCTGTTCATCTATAAAAGAGAAATACATGTATAAGAGTTGTGATATTTCTGTTTCCTGTTATATCTGTGCATGTTATATTGGTAGCAGGTCTCATATATAAAATTTTATTACACTGACATTGTGCTATAATATTAAATGATGTGTTTTATTTATGTAATAGATACAATATGAATCACTGTTTTAAATAAATACCAGTTATTAATTAAAATTGATTGACAGTCAAATATAAGAATATTGTAATCCTACGTTAAATCAATTGATTGTAATAAGAAACTTCATGTTTATTTTTTTACATTTCTATCGCTATTGACCACAAATAACACAAATATCTGAAACTAACTTATTTTTAATGATTGGTTCAAAGAGAGCAAAGAGTTCATATCTTTGCAAATCGTCGCCCTATTCTAAAAATGGTGTATCTACAATTTCCTCTTTTTTGGGAAAAAGGGTTTAAAGGTTCAAGACTTTGTAACTTTTATTTAATAACTCCTAACAGTGTGGACTTCTGGATTGGTATTATAGATGTCAACATGTGATGAAAGCACTTTGTTATATACCTTTATAATTTGCAGTAATTGTAAAAATTAAAAAAAAATTGGAGATAGACCAAAAATGTTTATTTTTAGATAAAAAAATTACTCTAAAAATGAGTTTGCGGAGATATGACAAAGTAAGGCTAAAATTGTAAATACTTTTTGAGTTAGCATTTTTTAAGAGTAATAATTTTACTATAGAATATTAGTAGATTTTTACATTCTAAAGAACATTTTCAGCCAGAGTGGTTGAACCGCTGACACTGAATCACTTTATCTTCGTAAATTACTATGTCAAAGTGTAAATTCATTCACGTGATCTCCAACTTGGGCCTTTCTCGATAATAACAATATAAAATTGTGCCATAAAAAAAGAAAAACAAACATTTCACAAAATTTTTAATCAACGAACTTGCTAAAACAAACTGACATATTTTGTACCATTATGAAAAATTTAATGATTGTAACCATCTCTAATATTGTGATTAAATGAATACAGATATAAATTATATTACCAATAATTCTTTTTAATTCACACAATTAAAGTCAGTACCACATGCATTCAAAGTCTCAAGTATTGTTTGTGGTTTAATATCAACGTATGAAAAAATATCTGCTCAAGTTCTTAACAATCTTTCAAGATTGCAAAATCGTCGTTTTCAAGATTTACATCCAGTGAATTTTGCGATCTCCCATATTGGTGTTTGTCGCACAACGTAGATACTGGACATTCCATGAACAGGCTAAATCAAACCGAGCCGGCAACATTTTATATCATGCCGTATTGTGCTTTAAGAATTCTGCTATTATCTAATAAATATAATCATTGATGACCCGGAGAACACTGAAACTCGCATGCAAACTTAAAATATATGTTTTGACAAGACAGTGGTATTCCGATCCCATTGGAATGTTAAATATCTATTTATTTTGTGAATATTTTAAGACTTGAAACAATGATTTATCTGAAACTGATGGCAAGTCAAAACTTCCCCACAGATTTGATGTTGTTCATATAAAATTCCATAGTTTTGTGGAAGTTCTGCTAACTGCAGTCACAAGTTCTAAGAGACAACATTTCTGCAAGGACAACGTCTGATAAAGCAAGTAAGTCTGACCTGAAATGGACAAAATATTAGCATTAACAATTAAACAACAACAATGTTCGATACTCCAAATAGTTCCAAATAGTTCATACGAATATCCGAATACAGTTATCCGAAAGTATGTGATTGTGAAACTTTAAGAAATATATACAAAAGAATGATAATACTATGAAACAAATACTAATACAAAATATAAATTCACTTATAAAACGTATAAAAGCTAAAATATATTACTTACATTCTTCAGAAATCATTTTTTAACTGTTACTTTCATAGTTAGCTGGCTGATTTAGATACGATTGTTGTTGTTATCACTGGAGTTAGAACAATTATATTGTCAGGCCACTTCAGGTCACATGACATATATTTTTCAACTTGATTGGCTGGCACGAAAGATTAGCCTAAAAATGTTACATGTGTTGGAGATACGACGAAAAAAGGCTAACAGCAAAGCTTTCCATTGGACATAGAACAAAATACAGACGCTATATCTACAAAAGTATGACGTAAATCTTCACAAGTTTTGTTTTGGAGATAGAACAAACTAATACTAAAATAAATGTGCAGTTATCTCATTTTTGGTAAAAATGGAGTTAGGACATTTTTAGAATAAGGCGACGAAATATGGTCACAATATGTGTTTGATTATAATTATACAAATTTTCACACATCTGTCTTTCCTATATAAATTTATCTTTATGTTGATTACTCGTGTCCAGTTCCCACACGATCTGTCCTCTTATTATATTAAACAATCATTAAAAGAAAATAGAACAACTTGCGTTCATTGGTCAGGTAACACACATATAGTCTTTTCTCATAACTTTTTGTCAATACGTAGAACATTTATTTGTTTGAACCTTGTTCTTATATATATAGTTGTATCTCTTGACATGGAATATATATTATAATCCTTTATTTAAAATGACAGGCCTATTCAAGTGTAAATGGTAGGTCCAAATATATTTACTTTTTTCCATAATTGTTTCCAATATTATATTTTACTATGCAAAAATAAACAAAAATGCACATGATTCACGGACATTTCTATTAATATTGTTTAAATGCCATTATCAATTCTCTATATTATGATCTATAAACATTGAATATGTTAAAAACATTTGTGATTTACTGTGGATATAATTTATTTTTGTCATTTTACAAATAATAAAACTATAATATTGAAAATGACTATACCTATTGAGCGTCTGTACACAATAACAAATAATTATTGCATTATACTGCAGCCTAGATTACTTCCGACAAATTAATTAGCTATTTCAAAACGTGGACCATGTCATCTGCTGAAAACTGATAATGTAGTAAAAACAAGTCATTGAGACCGTGCATGGTGTATTTTAATCAAGCATTATACGATACTATTTTTAGTTGGAGCTTTTGTGAATGTTGTATAATTGCCCAAATAATAAATATAAAATAGATAAATACAGAATCCCTAAAGAAAGCCCAACACGGCAAAATTGAAAATGTTGCAGGCTCGGTTTGATTGAGCCTGTTCATGGACGGTACTGGATAGTGCAAGTCACCGTCCACGCCCCCTGGCACCGGCTTAAGCAGAATTCAACATTTACACATGAAATAGTAAAATTTTGAATTTAGAAACATCCGCAGATAAACCATGGTCGTATTTCTATGATATGGAACGATTAAAGTCTAAGTCACCTTAAGTGGGAAACGTTTCATTATAATGAATGATGTTTGAACCATAACAGATAGCATAATAACACTAATTAAAATAAATCACATTTCACTTTTGATCTCACCTAGTCATTAATGAATAATAAACAAAATAAGATTCTAAAGTAATTCCGGACAATAATCATAGCAAGTCTTCATATCAAATGAGAGCATGAAACAAAACGATTATTTGGCGTAGAGATATGACAAAGGTACATTAGCATCGCAATTACATTAGAAACGAAGTAATTACCGTTTCAAATGACAACTTAAAATACATGTACAAATAAGGTTGTAATTTCATCAATATTACCCGTTACGTCATCTTAAGAAAAAGCGATGAACTGACGTCAAAAATGGTACTGTTCATGCATAATCTATGGTATAATATACACACAGCAAAACAGAAAATTAACTTGAGCAAATTGTATTGTATATAAAAAATAACAAAAATTTTATGCGCTGGAAAGGTTATAATAAAGTGCCGATTATACATAAACCGTTACAAATTGTCATTGTTATATTTTTAACAATATCTTACAGCTTGCGGTGAAACAGATTAAGTTTACAATCTGTACGTTCGGAAATTGAGCGAAAATCATACGTTAATACGTTAGATATTAAGTTTGAAGAAATATATCAAAATATTTCCATAAACACTTACTTATTGTTTAATTCATGGCAATGCAAGTTTTGCACTTTGGAGTGTCGTATGTTCTTGATGTCTTTTCACTATTGGTCTCATATGGGTTCATTTGGGTAATCGAACAAGGATGTTTATACAATGATTGGTTTATTAGAAAATGCATTGTAAAGTTCTCTGACGAGTCAATAGCAGTGTTTGTTAATGATGGTGTGAGGTAAGTCTTGATGGTACTTAAGCACGAAAGGGCTTTAAACTACAAAGAACACGATTTTTCTTTTATAATAAGTTGTTCTTTTATGGCACTGTTGCCTCCATTCGAAATGGGATAAGTAAAGACGTCATATTAATAATATTTGTTTAAGTATGTTCATAGAGCGTAAGAACATTTTGAACATACTGGATCAATGTGCAGCGCAAAACTGTATGAATTTGTAGCAGCTGCTAGTAAGAAGTTGTGGATGTTTACATGTATGATGGAGTAGAGGTCAGATGATTTATACAGTAAATGACATAGAGAAAATAGACCCAAAACGGCAAAATAAAAATGTTGCCGGCTCGGTATAATCAAGCCTGTTCATGATCACTAGTGGGCATTGCTAGTTATCGTCCACGCCCTCTTGAATATGATTTAGCAGAAATCAACAATCAACATGAACCAGTAAATGTTGTAACATTGAAAATTTTGACCAAGATTGGACATGGTAATGATATTTGATAAGTAGTTGATAATATCGATAATATGGTTATGTCAAATACTTGTGTCAAGTTTACATACAGTCACACGTGTGTAATCTCATCGTCATAGTCAATAAAATTATAAAACGAAATTGGTCAAAATAACAGACATTGTCTAATTTTACTCCTTTTTGAGTACTATTTTTTAAATTCTCTTCTGTTTATTATTTTTATCATTATTAACATGGTGTAGAGGTCATGAAGCCTGTACATCAGAGATAATAAAATACAATTTAAAAAGCAAGTAACAGAGCGTAGAAGAGATTAAACAGTATCCAAAAAGGAATACTAGAACCGGCCCATTGATAATATAACTACGTATTTTCGTTTTTGTGCACTGCATGTTTACAATCTTTTGAAATGATCTTCAAGTTCGTTGATATAATATATATATATATAATGCTGATCTTTTCTTGAACGAGATTTCAATTTATCGCAACAATGTACGTGGAATATTCAGATAGGAAGTGAGCAACCATCGTTCAATGATAAGTAACTGAAAGCACAAATATGCGTTTAGAATATTACAAAAGTTGATTAAAATCTACGATGTTTATCATGCAGTATATAAGAACGAGCAATATTGTAATGTCATTATGTCGTACAAAATATCAATCTATTAAACTTAGGCCAGAATCATTAAATCTCATCATTAAAAGCAAAACTCTCAATTTGTGAAACTTATGTTGAGATGTAAAGAAATGTGTGACTTTGAAGTCATTTTAATTAAGATTCAATGGCAAAACTATCGTGATATGATCACTTAATATCATAAGATGACTAAAGATATGAAAAAGAAGTTTAAAGTTCTGCTACATTTGATTTTACATCTGCATGATAAGTTTTGCATATTTTCGATGTATAAGTGAAATAATTATAATGTACCATAAAATCAAGTTGTTATATTTTCGAATATATCGTTTTGTTTCCTCTTTTGATGACATGATTTGATAAGTTTAAGCTGTAAAACTAAACGGAATCAAATTCTCAACGTCCATGGCAAATTATTTCGTTTTTGTTATGAAATGTCTTAGGTGCAAATAGACTAGCGTATTACATTAACCAAACATGTTTGTGTTTTTGCGTGCTGGCGCGCGCTTGAGTCCGTGTTGTGTGACATAGTATCATGTCTCGGTAAAGTCTTTAAGCAAATCGATATTGTATTTTTTTGTCATTTTACATTTACCATATTTTATTATTGTAATCAGTAAAGAAGTTCTGAGGCTGTAACTAAATGCTCAAACTAATATTTATCGATGCAAGTGAGCAATATTACAATATTGAACGACACTTGATATGGGATACGACACTAAAACAACAACAATTACAAACATACACGAAAAGGTAAAATAAAATTGCCCGGGGTTAGGGGAATAGTATCTTTCATGCGCTCAAAACTTTAAACTGTTTTTCAAAACGTTTTCCCTCTTTCCTTTTAGGGGTTTGGGGAAGAAGTCACTCACTTTTATTATATCTATCAATTTTTTTTTGCTTTTTCAGAAAACCAGAATGCATTATTTAAGTATAGAATCCCGTACCACGGAATCTGGACTATTTTACTCCCAAAAAATACTTAAAAGGGTATCAACAATTTAAAACAATTAATTGAAATCAAATCTAAATTTAAATTTTAAAATAAAGAGATAAATTTTCTCATACTTTGCAAAACTAAACATTTTATAAGATGGAATCCTCATTTAAATTTCATTTTTTTTAAGCCGGGGGGGGGCGTAGACGGAGCTTGAAATCACCACTACGTCTAGTCTGCAACTTTTCAAGTTTGGCGTGTGGCTTTCGGGGGGATTCTTTTTTTCTCAGTTTGCTGTTTTAATGGATTGTTCGAATACTAGAACATGTACAATTCAGATATGTTAATTAAACAGAAAGAAATTTTATCTTAAACTCATTATAGTAACTTACAGACTAAATAAAACGTACATAGAAACGTTTTCGATCTCAATACATTTTTTACGGCCGCCACACTATCGGAGTGTTACTAATATGCTATAATTAACGTAAGAGAGATTACTCGTCAATGTGTAGATAAGTCTAATGCTGTAACGTTAGCATCATACATAAATGATATAACTTGGTTAAATTAAATCTAAGATAAATAGATGATTATGAATTTCAATAGTTTATCAACAGAAAAAAGCATGATTTTATACAAGAATTAATGAGTTACTGGATAAGTATTTATACTTAAATTGCCATAAAAGAATGCACACTTATGTACATATATGAGCACTGAAAATCCTCACGTTTTTCTGTAAAAAGAAGACGTCTTTGCATTTTACTTGATTTTACAGGATGGCTGAGTAATTTTACTAAACTTTCGAAAATGTGCTAGTTAGGTTTCCCTACATCAATAATTATATTATCAAAAATATAATCCTTTGATATTTATAGAAGTGGGCACATTTATAAGTAAACACATAAGTGCTAAAGTCATGACATTCTCATAAAAAATGGGATAGATTGTTTTCTTCATGTTTACTTTGATGTTAAGTAGCACAATTTAAAATGTCAGTCAAACGATAAAAACCAAACAACAAATAAATTCTTGATTAAGCCACATGGGATAATTGCTGTAAGATATAGTTGTCACATTCAATAAATACATTGTTTTAATTAAGCCACATGGGATCATTGCTGTAAGATATAGTTGTCACATTCAATAAATACATTGTTTTAATTAAGCCACATGGGATCATTGCTGTAAGATATAGTTGTCACATTCAATAAATACATTGTTTTAATTAATTATAAGCCACATGGGATAATTGCTGTAAGATATAGTTGTCACATTTAATAAATACATTGTTTTAGTTAAGCCACATGGGATAATTGCTGTAAGATATAGTTGTCACATTCAATAAACACATTGTTTTAATTAAGCCACATGGGATAATTGCTGTAGATATAGTTGTCACATTCAATAAATACATTGTTTTAATTAAGCCACATGGGATAATTGCTGTAAGATATAGTTGTCACATTCAATAAATACATTGTTTTAATTAAGCCACATGGGATAATTGCTGTAAGATATAGTTGTCACATTCAATAAATACATTGTTTTAATTAAGCCACATGGGATAATTGCTGTAAGATATAGTTGTCACATTCAATAAATACATTGTTTTAAGGCCACATGGGATAATTGCTGTAAGATAAAGTTGTCACATTCAATAAATACATTGTTTTAATTAAGCAACATGGGATAATTGCTGTAAGATATAGTTGTCACATTCAATAAATACATTGTTTTAAGGCCACATGGGATAATTTCTGTAAGATATAGTTGTCACATTCAATAAATACATTGTTTTAATTAAGCCACATGGGATAATTGCTGTAAGATATAGTTGTCGAACTTGCTAAATTCTACATAACAATGTTATTAAGATATTTACATTATGTTATAAAACCAAAAATGGTGATTTGCTGTTACTCTGTTTGCGCAAATCAATTTTACGTTCATTAAATATATTAATAAATTCTAAATTTATGTGTAGAAATACATATAAAGCGAGCCCAAATTGTCTTTCCTAATTACTAATTCATATAACGGAGAATGAATAAATGTGCCTAAAATGTGGTAAATCTTTAGCTGACAGAAATCATTTATTAAAAGCCTATTCCCAAAGACATATATTTAACAACATGCACTGCCTTTAACTTTTCGAATCCCATTCGGTGCATCCATTTGCGGATGTATTTAACCCACATATTATGATAGTCATGTTCGTAAATCAAATAAAGTTGCGAATATATATATATATATACGCATTAAAGTGGAAAACGGTTAACTGAAATATCACCGCTTCATATAAATCAGAAATAAATATATAGATTTTTATTTCCATTGTGGATGTTTTTAACCCACATTACTATGTTACACGCATTGAACTATGAGGCAGGGAGAAACTGCATACGATTGCATTAATTTAACGTACGATTCTGACCTCTTCAACATAATTATTAATTCAATTAAATGGGGGAAACAACAAAAAATCATATAGAGCATTTGATTATGTTCAATAACTTCGTTAGCTTTCTGAGTATATAAATTTTAAAAGGTAACTAAGAAGTTCGGAGTGTGTCTTATTATAAGAGTGTTCGATAATCTTAAGATGACCTTAAGGAAGTATTGATTTTGTCTAAAAATACAATTTCCGTCTTTTCTGATTACATTAATACTTTGGAAAACAATCTAGAATAAAAACGCATCAAACCGTCCGGCAGATGTCCGATATCTGCAGTTACAATGGATTTTCCCGAGGGAAAGAAAGAAAGATGACTTAGAGCATTAATGCAAAATAAAAGTTAAATCTGATTTTATTGAAACTTCATTAACTTAGTCAGAGTGACTCGATGATTGAATTGTTTTGCACCACCAATTTACATCCTTTGTTACATAACGTTAAATAAAACACAATGTTCTTTTCACATATGAACGTGTTTTGTCACATATAGTTCAAGTTAATACACGTGAACGTGCATTGTTCGCTAATAAAAGTGGTTTGATATATACAGTTCAAGTATATACATGTATATTTTACATACACGTAAAAGCGTGTCTGTATATTTTCTTCAAAAGACCCCTGTGCAAATGGCTATACTTAATTCATTCATTTCCGGAAAACTCATAAATCTTAAATTGTTAAAAAATGTTTATATAATACACACATCACACTTCAAAAACAAAAACTTATTGACCAACATCAAATTTCCTTTTTCTCTTATAGATGAATAAGTTCGACAATTAAAAGATAAACTCATTTAAAGGGCAATCAAAACTTTACTGCAACAAGCATTTAGAAGCAAAAGAAGTATTAAGCACAGATACATGAAAAGTAGATTCTTGAAATACAACGTGATTCAAATTCAGCATCATCCAATCAAACATAGCAATTGTTTGAGCAGTATTCAGTGCTTCTGCATAGTTCCTTTAAAATTGAGATAACAACATTTTTATTTGTTTTCGCAGACATATTATATGTTCTGATTTATGCATCATTCAGATGACACTCTAGACAGAATCTTTTTGAAAATGTTTACATCAAAAATAATATATACTTATTCCGAAATGATTTGATTTGAGAAGATGAACGATGAAGGAAAAGATTTGATAATGTAATATCAGTATAACATTTTGTTAACCACAAACGAGAGAGATGCCCGAATATTGAACGAGAATAAACTTTCTGTTAACCACAAACGAGAGAGATGCCCGAATATTGAACGAGGATAAACGATAGAGATGCCCGAATATTGAACGAGAATAAACGATAGAGATGCCCGAATATTGAACGAGAATAAACGATAGAGATGCCCGAATATTGAACGAGAATAAACGATAGAGATGCCCGAATATTGAACGGGAATAAACGATAGAGATGCCCAAATATTAAACGAGAATAAACGAGAGAGATGCCCGAATATTGAACGAGAGTAAACTTTCTGTTAACCACAAACGAGAGAGATGCCCGAATATTGAACGAGAATAAACTTTCTGTTAACCACAAACGAGAGAGATGCCCGAATATTGAACGAGAGTAAACTTTCTGTTAACCACAAACGAGAGAGATGCCCGAATATTGAACGAGAATAAACTTTCTGTTAACCACAAACGAGAGAGATGTCCGAATATTGAACGAGAGTAAACTTTCGCTGTCTTACCATTTTAGTGCTAGAGGAACTTCTTCAAGTTTCTATTCAAATTGTATTATGAACCTTACCAGATCCAAATCGGAATGACTCTTAGAAAGTAAATATATTATAACTATAAAAGCGTTCATAAAAAAGCATATATTGGGGAAAAAATTTATGACGAGTTTTTTCTGCGTTTGTTCCATGCTAATTAAAAAATTATCTCTTTTTCGTTTCATTCATTTTGTTAGAAAAGTTCTAATTGGAACGTTTAAACCTGCGTTTATTTATGTATTTCTTTATAATATCATTTAGTAAAAGGAACTTCTGCACGAAGTGGAAATGACATCCAAATTGTGTGATTATTGTGTTTAAATGTTGAATTCTGCTTAAGCCGGTGCTAGGGGGCGTGAACGATGACTTGCACTTTCCAGGACCGCCGATGAAAAGGCTCAATTAAACCGATTCAATTTGGCCGTGTTGTGATTTCTCTATTTCATATATTAAAACCTATCAGGATGACTCCTTTTTCTTCGGTAAGTCATTTAGTCTATTGCATTAATGAAGATGTTATTCGAAATTCGAGGGATGGTTTGAGTAACAGCAAAATTTGAATATAAGCAAAGAATATAAGCTTGAAAACAAGTAAAATATAGAATATAAGAATGTACTAGTGACAGGTAATAAAAGTAAGCTTTAATTATTTGTAATATATGGCTTTTTCAAATTAGTAGCTTCTCTAATACAGTTTTTTTTTATTTTCGTTAGCTTATTTTAGTTTATTTATTGTTGCTTGATTTTTTTTTGTCAATTGCGATAAGAGTTTAAAAAATAATTATCATCAGATTAAGAATTATCAAGGCTATTATTGATTTACATACATCCTCAGTAAGTTTTATTAACTGGTTACGATCAATCACCGATTGCATACTACAAACGGAAGTTCCATATTTCAAACAAAGAGTGGTATCCAAATCAAAATGTCAGCCATAAAAATGCCATTTGAGTGTTTATGTGGAATGGTTCAGTGAAAATGTCTACGGATAATACAATGTTAAACGTGAATAATTTATGCAGTTTTGTTTCCAGTTATTTTTTTCAATATCTAATTGTATCTCATTATCATTTAAATTACATTTGAGTTCATATATCAATGGTGTTTTTCGTGATAATTGTATGTAGGTGAGAATCTTTCTGTTCTGTCTTAAATTAAAATGAAACACTCCATGTAGGAAAAAATAATATATACTGAATCAAAATCTTTATAATCTTATTTTTGCACTTGGGCCTTCAGATTTCATGGCACTTAAGATTGTTACAAAAGTGTCATTGATGATTAACTTACTTAAATTCAAAATGGATAGTTTTATCTAAGGCATTGTAAAACTGTGCGCTAACAAGACGTCAATACCTGTCTGTTTTTTTCCTATATTTACATGTACGTAGACTTAACATGGTTATAAAATTTTAAACCTCGTACCTCTTAATTTTAATTGATATTTAGACTAAATGCATTGGGAGTGACCTACGCGAACGATTTTTTTCTTTTTACATAGGTTGATTAGCAACATGTGTTAAAACGATTAAAATGCATGCTGTGCATGGTAAGTGTTAAATGTTCATTAATTTTCAAATAAACGCAGATAATGTGTATTGAAAGGTTTACTGGAGCACGTCCCTTATTAACCTTTAGTGGGAGAAGTTTACTGATTTGTAAATATTTGCCCATTTTATGCATTCTCAGTAATAGCCGACGAGTTCACACCAATTTAGATTGCCATATGTCTGATGCTGAAAATCAGTAGACAAGAGTTTTCACAATTTAGTACATTTTATTTCATTTTTTCCCGCCAAGTCTAAAACGTATTCTAATTTTCTTAATTGTAGATTTTCCCTTTTTAAAAGAAATATTTCGAATAACAATAACAATAATTACGTCTTTTTAATGGCAGATTAATTGTAATAATAAACTTACCTAGTCCTGAAAGAAGTAATCTTAAAGCAGGAAATGTATGTCCTACATGTTTCATGCCTCGTTTGTTATCTTGTACATACATTCAGACAGCAAATCATATAAATATTGCTTTAAACTATCAAAGCGAACGTACGTAAGTATGTTAGAAGATATTTAAAGATCCTGCATGTTGTATTTAAGGATGTTACAACACTTAAGTGAAAAGTTATATATATATATATATTAGTGTGTGTGTGTTTAATTTTTCTTGTAAAGCAATTTCCAAGACACCTTAGAATATGTTAAATCTGTACTGCAAATGTTATCCGCATTATAAGTAATCATTTAAATCTGTTTCTAATCCCAAAAACCTAACTTACATAAATATAGATAATTCATTGATGTGTTAAGTTTTCTTTCTTCTGATTTAGACAATTATGTAAACGCAAAATTTTTCAACTTCAGTTCATAAAGTAAAATAATATACCTATCAACAGACTTTTTATAATGACTAAATGAGAAGAACCCAATTATCAACTTTTCAGCTGTGATAGAGTAGGGACAATTGATTTGCTATTTGTATATGTTAAATGTTTTCATCAATATTGACAAAAAGGGGTGTCGATAATTCTTATATAAAAGGACACTATTTATTGCCTTGATATTTAATCACCTGAACAATTACTCATATTTTGTATGTTCATCGTACTACAGTACGCTCAGCGCGGCTTTTCCAAAACCCGCGTGACCCTGCGGATGAGGTTTACCGCGGACGAAAATATGCTCAGATATTGTCCAGAAAATGTTGACAGAAAATTTTCACCACCGCGGACATAAATCGGCGGCTGAAACCGTTTCCCCCGCGGAACGCAGTGGTTAATTGCGGAGGAACGCGGCGGTCAAACACCGGTCAACGCGGTGGAAACCTTAAATTAAAAAAAATAATTACTGTATTTAAACATCAGTATACGTACGTACTGTAACATGTACTGTACATATAACTATATGTAAAATTTGTTTGTTTTCTTTTTTGTTGTAATAAAAGTACATGTACAAATGCAGTGTATTTCTTGTTCTTCTTCTTGTTATTGTGTTGGGTAATGTATAATATGTATTCGACATCAAGATAAATCATTGTTGTCGCAACTTCATGGTAGTGAGAAACTTGAAGTCAAATAATGAAAAATTCGGCATATGACATTTATGAAAAAATTACTACAACAATTTATATGCCAGCTTTTGTTTCTTATTTAAAAACTTTGAAAACGTAACCCTCAACAATTTATTCAGGCAATATTCCAGGACGTCTCTTTCAATTGTCAGATGCGTTTTACTGTTTCTGTTTATTTGCATGTTGATCATAAAGTCTTATATTTTATTTGGAACATTAAAAGAAAGCGTTTATTTCACCAAAATATACATTAAATGATATATTCTTGATTTATCTAATTACAGGTGTGAGCGTAATGTATATGTTTTGAAGTTTGTATCAACTGTTGAAGTTTATTTTCATTTTTGTTTTAGTAGTTTGTTTGTTTGTTCTTTTTTATTTTTTTTATAGATTTTTTTGCAGAATTTTGTTAAACTTGACGTTATACTTTTTGTTATTTTATTATGAACAGTATGCATGTACATACATGTATATAAGGCAAACAAGCACATGGCAGTTATTTTCTAAGAACTTCCATCGACCGATTTTCAAGTTAAAAATATTTCATTTTATTTTTATCTTAAGATATTATTGTTCAAAGGAATAATAGTATTTGTAGACAACATGTCGTTTTAAGTACATACAATTGAATATTAAAAACAACAACAAAAACAGGTAAAGCTGTAATTATTTTTATTTCAAATTCCGTTCAAATAATTTAACGTATAATAACATTTAAGGAGACGATTGTGGTCAATTTTCAAGTCATTGTGTAAAAAAGATGACGTTAAAAAATAATAAAACGTCAATTATTTTTGGAGGTTAATTTATACTGACCAACTGACCATGGCGTTCCCCCGCGGGAAACGGGTGACTGATTTTATCGATGAATGAAAAACGGTCGTCAGAATTTTGTCCGCGGTGGAAACAACTGAACACCGGGGATCGCGGGGAAATTAGGCTTCTCATCGCGGACGAACCACCGCGTTTGTCCGCGATAAAAAAAATCGTCCGCGGTGGTATCGCGGAAAAAGCAAAACCCGCGGTGAGCGTACTGTAGCGTAGTGGTTGAGTTTTGGCTTCGTCAGTGTAGATACCATGGTTCGATTCCTGGAAAAGGCAGTGTTGTGCCCCCACTTTATGGGGGGATTTAGATTTACCCTTGTCCGTTCGTCCGTCCTTCCGTCCGTCCGTTCTCTATTGTGTGGCTCGCAACTCAAACAGTATTTGACCTAGAGTCATGAAACTTAACAGAAATGTTGATCAGCATGTGCAGTTGTGCACCTGAGTATTTTCATGTGGATTTATGCAGTACTTTTAGAGTTATTTTAGAGTCAGTAGAGCCGCAGTACGATATTCCGAGGTTCCAAGGTTTGAGTCTCGCTCAGGCTTCACATTTTTAGCTCACCTGAGCATATGCTCAGGGTGAGCTATTAGGATCACTCTTCGTCCGTCGTCCGTCGTACGTCGTCCGTCGTACGTCGTCCGTTGTCCGTTCACACTTTTCAAACGACATCTCCTCTGAAACCATAAGGCAGATCATAATGAAACTTCACAGGGATGTTCCTTGTGTGAAGCCTTAACAAAGTTGTTCAAAGAATTCCATTCCATGCAGAACTCTGGTTGCCATGGCAACCAAAAGAAAAAACTTTAAACATCTTCTTCTAGAAAACCCAAAGAGCTAGAGCTTAGATATTTGGCATGAAACATCTTCCAGTGAGTGTCTACCAAGATTGTTCAAATAAAAGCCCTGGAGTAAAAATTGGCCCCGCCCCAGGGGATCATTGATTTTCCCTATATGCATATAGTAAAAACTTAAAAAAATCTTTTTTTAAAGAACCCAAAGAGCTAGACCTAAGATATTAAGCATGAAACATCTTCTAATGAGTGTCTACCAAGATTGTTAAAATAAAAGCCCTGGGGTCAAAATTGGCCCCGCCCCAGGGGATCATTGATTTTCCCTATATGCATATAGTAAAAACTTTAAAAAATCTTCTTTTAAAGAACCCAAAGAGCTAGACCTAAGATATTAAGCATGAAACATCTTCTAATAAGTGTCTATCAAGATTGTGAAAATAAAAGCCCTGGGGTCAAAATTGGCCCCGCCCCAGGGTCATTGATTTTCCCAATATGCATTAGTAAAAACTTAAAAAAATCTTCTTCTAAAAAACCCAAAGAGCTAGAGCTTAGATATTTGGCATGAAACATGTTCTAATAGATGTCTACCAAGTTTGTTCAAATAAAAGCCCTTGGGTCAAAATTGGCCCAGCCCCAGGGGGTCATTGATTTTCCCTATATGCATATATAGTAAAAACTTAAAAAAAAATTCTCTTAAAGAACCCAAAGAGCTAGAGCTAAGATATTAAGCATGAAACATATTCTAATCAGTGTCTACCAAGTTTGTTCAAATAAAAGCCCTGGGGTCAAAATTGGCCCCGCCCCATGGGTTCATTGATTTTCCCTATATGCATATAGTAAAAACTTTAAAAAAAATCTTTTTAAGAACCCAAAGAGCTAGAGCTAAGATATTTAGCATGAAACATGTTCTAATGGGTGTCTACCAAGATTGTTCAAATAAAAGCCCTGGGGGTCAAAATTGGCCCCGCCCCAGGGGGTCTTTGGTTTTCCCTAAAAAATTATTGCATATAGTAAAAACTTAAAAAAATCTTCTTTTAAAGAACCCAAAGAGCTAGAGCTAAGATATTTAGCATTAAACATCTTCTAATGAGTGTCTACCAAGATTGTTCAAATAAAAGCCCTGGGGTCAAAATTTGCCCAGCCCCAGGAGTCATTGATTTTCCCTATATAAATGTAATAAAACTTAAAAATCTTCTTTTAAAGAACCCAAAGAGCTAGAGCTAAGATATTTAGCATGACACATCTTCTAATGGGTGTCTACCAAATTTGTTCAAATAAAAGCCCTGGGGTCAAAATTGGCCCCGCCCCAGGGGTCATTGATTTTCCCTATTATACATAGAGTAAAAAGTTAAAAATCTTCTATTAAAGAACCCAAAGAGCTAGAGCTAAGATATTTAGCATGAAACAAGTTCTAATGGATGTTTACTAAGTTTGTTCAAATAAAAGCCCTTGGGTCAAAATTGGCCCCGCCCTAGGGGGTCATTGATTTTCCCTATCTTGCATATAGTAATTAAAATCTTAAAAATCTTCTTTTAAAGAACACAAAGAGCTAGAGCTAAGATATTTAGCATGAAACATGTTCTAATGGGTGTCTACCAAGTTTGTTCAAATAAAAGCCCTTGGGTTAAAATTGGCCCTGCCAGGGGGAGGGGGGGGGCAAAAGTCATTGTTTTTCATTATTTGTGTATAGTAAAAACTTAACATTAACATCATGAAAAATCTTCTAATGGGTGTCTTCCAAGTTATTTCAAAAGAAGCCCTTTGTTTAAACTGGCCCCGCCCTGGGGGCCTATGTAAAGGTGTTTCAATCATTACTCATGGCGAAAAAAGTATTTAGTGAGTAAAGTATGTAAAATATCAATTGGGAGAGATCCTGTTCAGGGAAACCTCAGATGATTCTTACAGTGTAGAATTACAGTCTGAAGTGTTGTATTGTTTTGAAAATTGTACATCTTATCTCTAATTAGTGTTGTACAACTTAATCCTACCGTCTGTTGAGGCCTTTACACTACCGCGCCGCGTTTTATGTGATAATAAGTTTTATCAATGTAACGTTTTCTTATAAAGTTGGTGGTCACATTTACTGTTAATGGTGTTTAAAACACGTATCCAAAACCATATTCATATTAAAGCGCTTTACTCTTGAAACCCATTTAATCTTATTCTAACATAAATCCTCTAATAACATTTCATATATTTTTCTTATAATACAATATCGTACATTAGAACGTGCAATGTTTTGCCATTATGTCGTACAACATATCCATTTATTAAATATATGGTTGAATCATTAAATCTTATCATTAAAATCAGCACATCCAATTAGTGAAAATCATGTTTAGATGTAAAGAAAATTGTAACTTTGAAGTCATTTTAGTTAATATTAAAGGCAAAGTTTTCGTTAAATGATCACTTGATATTTAAAATGTCTAAGGGTATCAAAGGAAATGTTTGGGAAACGAAAATGTATAATTTCCGATATATTTGATTTTACTATTCTTGTTGCTGGGTCGTATGGGGGTTGCGTTCATTGAACGCCCCCTTTCCTTGTTGATCTTGTTTATCATATTTTACATAATTACAGACTATATTAGAGAGGATCGCGTCATTATGTACCTCAATCTCAATAACATGTATTTGACGGTTTTGTTGTTTGTTGTTGATGTTGTTTTTGTTGTTGTTAAATTGCAGACAATGTTAAGATGTATAAGACAAACTAGAAGACAATGCTCAACATTTATCACAAACACATTTCTCTGTCTTTATAGACGTCACATAAATTTCACATTTGAAACAAATCGTGATATCAAAATTAAATTCAGCAAGAGTTTAAACTTTGAAACAATGTACTGATGTAAAAGAAAGCAAACTTAAATGTTTTCAGCAGAGAAATTATAATCGTTACCCTGAAACATGTTCAATATATCGGTCTAGTATATACCTTAATATACCTTATATAAACATTAAACCAGGTAATAAATTTATTTCCTGTAACAAACTTCTAAAAAGTATACAATTCAATGTAATGAGCTGGAGGAAACTGAGCAACAACGTGATATACGCGTGTTATTTTGCGACAGTTTATTTATATTTGCACCCAAACACATATTAAAAGAATTAGAATAAAAAGAACTTGTAATTGGACTCTAATTATCAGAATAATTGTATTTAGTACTAATTGATATTTCTACTTTATCTTGTTCGGAGTTTACAATAAGAAGAAAATATGATATCTGTTGATTAGCACCATATGTTAGAAGTAATTTAATTGTATGCTGTGCATGTTTAGTGTAAACATATCATTAAAGCAATAAAAAGCTTGTAAACAGATAATTTGTATTAAAAGATTCCACTTCGTGTACCGTCATTAACTTTTAGTGTTGTCTTTTTATTGCTGTAAATTTCTGCCTGACATATCGACCATTACACCAATTTCGATTGCCACACTGTCAAATCCTGGAAATCAATAGACATTTATTTCTACTAATTTATTTATTTGATATTTTTTATTTATCTATCTTCTATCTTATTCTTTTATGTATCTTTATATTGTTATTATTTAATTATTATTATTATTATTATTATTTTTATTATTATTATTATTATTATTATTATTATTATTATTTTTATTATTATTATTTTTATTATATTATTATTATTATTATTATTATATTATTATTATTATTATATTATTATTATTATTTATTATTATTATTATTTTAATTATTATTATTATTATTATTATTATTAATATATTTTATTTGTGTAAAATGTTCATTAATGTATATAAATATCGTGTTTTCAACAGAGGATATCAAGTTTGAGGTGATTACACATAGTTGTTATTTCCCTTGCTTTTGATGTATGTCTTATACATAAACAAAGATACGGTATAAAAATATTTATGAAATTATGTCAACAAATTTGACAGCAAATTCTTCATTAATACTGTTTCACTAAAAAACCTATTTACTCAGGGGAGTGTACTCGTCAATGTATAAACCGAACAATTTTGTAACACAAGCCTTATAGAGGCTGTACTTATTTTACAAAATAGATCAAAGACAGATAGATGATTAAATCAATTAGATATAAATGAAGATAATGATGTATTTATTTATAGCTGCCGATATCGTGCTTTCATTTCCATTCTTGTTTTTACATATCTAAATTTAAAAGCCAGACCTGTACTTATGGCATCCGTTTTATTTGCTTAGTTTATAGTACATAGCTGCGTGATCTTTTCGCTAATTATTATCTTAAAGCTAAAAAGTATATCGTCGGGCACTTTTGATATATATTAGTATATATTGCAATATGTATTTAAATGCTAAATAATCTCGGTTACTGAGGATAACCAAACTCTAGAAAACTATCTTAATACAATGATTATGAGTTCATGGATATAGATCAAGTATATAAACTTATATTTCAATAAATGCATGCAAACTTATCTACATCATTACATTGTTGATGCACTCTGAAAATCTTCTAATTATACTGGTAGAGGAAGACTTTGCATGCCAAGAGTTGACACCTGAGAAATATCACTCATCTTTCGTAAGTTTGCTGAATAAGTTTCCGACATTAAGAATAGTATCAAAATGAGATGCGAATTCAGAACACGTGAGAGACAAGCGATTAGAAATTTAATCAGGAATAGCAAAAATGAATATCAAAATCGTATCGTTAGACCTCTGGAACATATTTTGATTTGGTTTTTAGATAAATAACATACAACACATCAACAACAATAACGAGTTAATCACAGATTTAAAAATTTATCCTGTATACTGTTTACTCATCAATCAATTATATGACATGTCTGCTGGTAGCATATGAGTGGTCTTTGGGAACACGCGTTATTTCTAATTACTGTCGCTGACAATGTCAGAAATCATTTCGTATTTACTGATTTATCTTTGTTTAATTGGTTGACGCAGATAAAATTGACAGCACTGATTAAAGAACAAAAAAACTGGTAAAACGACGTAATAATTTACGGAAGGAATCCATAAACTTATTGGAAAGCAAGACGTCTCAAAATGTATTCTTCTACTAATTCATAGCAAGAAATAAAAAAAGACATGTGTAATGCAATTTACTTAACAGCAATGTATTCATTTTACAATCAATTATATGCGGTCAATAGTTTTGTCTTTAATTTTTTTACACAGAAGAAAGCCCTGGCTATCGGCGCTTTTTGTTTCAACATCTACGTTGAAGTGCTATGTTGTTCTGGTTTTACCTAAAATAGTGTCAAATGATATAGTAATGAAAAGAACACGATCATCAAAGTTGGACTAGATTTAACGAGCGCATCCCCCAACACAGGACCACCGGCACGGAGTCCGGCAGAACACCAAACAAGACAGGGCAAAGTCAATATTGGCAATACGAGAACAATTGATCATAACTAACTGAAAGTAACTAAGTAAGTAACTTAATAACTAGCAAACAAACTAACTAAGAAATTATGTGGACACTTTTACAATGAAAGTCTAATGTATATTGCAAACAAGCTTGGGTTGTCTTGACAGCTTGAACGACACCGCATGGAATTCACAATGAAACAGTTATTGTAATATAGAACTGAACAGAACATTTTTTTATTAGATTTGTACCATAATAACATCATCGTAGCATATTTACAAACCTAATACATTTACATGTAATATAATACAGTCACATGATAAACCATTGTTTATAAGTATCAAATCGCAATAACACATACATTACATTTACACATTTACATTTAATAAAATTACAATTACATAATATAACCATGATACTTTAAGCATACAAATTCATCGTTTTCTATTCTAAGAGGATGGACTTAAATATGTGTAGCAGATGCTTTTAAAGTCATAGCATATTTAATATAAATAGCTAAATTTCTAAAAATTGTTCTTAAAATTATCATTTTTTAATAGTTCTACAAATTTAAGCATGCTTGGTTTTACATAATAATACTTTTTATATATAGTTTCCTTAAATCAATATAACATGGGCAAATCAAAATAAAATGATACTCGTCCTCAATGTCGTGCTTATCACAGTATATACAATAACGTTGAATTCTATCGATTCTTTGTGTACTGTATCGACCTGTTTGAATTTTCAAAGACAGTGAAGATAACCCTAATTTTGTTAAATGACATCTTAAATTGCAAGGAAAAATATCCAAGTGTTTTTCGTACTCAAAATTACTTTTGACATGATTATAAACTTCTAAAACAGGACTGTTTTCCTTATTTACATGCCACCCTTGAACAAAACTATCGATAATCCGTTGTTAAAAACATAATATAAAAGTCTTTTCACAAACAGTTACAGGCGAATCCCACACATATGCAAAACCATAATCATATAATATTTTTTCACATTTGACAGCCAGTTTTTCTTTGCCAATAAACAATCATCATATGCAATTCTATACGAATGCTGTAATACTATATTATCTGTTTTAGTCAGTTTAAACCAATATTTAATGATTTTTACATATCTCATAATATAAAGTGAATATCGTGCAAGTTCACCATATACAATACAATATACAATAATATATTACATTGTTTTATAATAAAATAAAACAAATAAAAAACAGCAAAAACAACGGAAACCTTAAATAATGCAGTAAGTAATGAAAACTTTTGCAGGCTCGGTTGATTGAGCCCGTTCATGGACGTTAGTTGTGAGAATAAGCTAACGTGACCGGCCCCTAGTACCAGCTTAAGCTAACGTGACCGGCCCCTAGTACCAGCTTAAGCTAACGTGACCGGCCCCTAGTACCAGCTTAAGCTAACGTGACCGGCCCCTAGTACCAGCTTAAGCTAACGTGACCGACCCCTAGTACCAGCTTAAGCTAACGTGACCGGCCCCTAGTACCAGCTTAAGCTAACGTGACCGGCCCCTAGTACCAGCTTAAGCAGAATTTAACATTATGATAGTGTAATTTAGAAATTAGAAATATCCGCTGAAGTACTTTTCATATCCTCATCAATGAATCTTATAAACTACATGTGTTTGCAATTTATTAGTTTTATTATTATTTGTTACCGATGTCTTTGCTTTTGTCGCCAATATTTTTGTCACAATCAGCAATTGTCTAAAACAAAACACTATTATTGGACATCTGTGACTAAGAGATTAATATTCGGTGATCTTTGAATCATCCATTATCCAAGTTATGGTTCGAGTCCCGCGAAGTCTTTCGAAGCTTTCACTTCAGGGAGCTAACTAGCTCCCTTTTTAGCGGCTAGAAGTTATATTAATGTTCAGTCGATCAGAGATAATGTACTAAGGTGGTCTAAGACTTGACAAATACAACTTTGCTACCAAATAAAAACAACATACTTTTATTGTTACGATCCTGATAATTTTAGTATCAGTAAATATATTGATGTTACCTATATCTGATTGTAATTTATAAATCCGTTCAATCTAATAAAATTTTTGACATAGAGACAAATAGAGTCCCAAAAGAACGTTTAAAGAGCCAATGTTTAAAATGCCGTAGGCTCTTTTCATTGATATTTTGAGTAAATGCAAACTACCGTCATTGCCCCCCCCTCGTCCCGACCGACTTTAGCAGACATTAACATTTAAACAGGAATATTTAACTTTTAGAATTTAGAATTTCTCACTGTTTCTGTTGTAAGATACTACGTCATTTACTTCATACTGTGACCGTTCATACGGTATTTATCACTGAATCATCAATGTGACACGCTAATGCCATTTCATGAAAAGCGGAACATGGATTAAATCGAATATATATTTTTTAAATGATTTACTTAATGATCAGGGTGAAGTAGATCAAAATGTTATCTTAAAAAAGCTAGTAGATAAACGCAACTGCGTCGTTTAAGGTATTAGCACCCTAATGCATTACCTGCGCTTTGAAGAGTATTCAAATAGGCTAGAACTACTGTTAACTACATTGAAAATGAGGGCCATGGGTTCAATCCCCAGAAGGGTCAACTTTTTTTTCTTTCTTTTTTTCTTTTAACATTATTTATATAGGTATTTATTGGCTAAATTATGCTAAATCTAGTAATAAAATATGGTACCTTATATTTTCAAAAGTGTTTATATAATCAAAACTAGACGGTAAATGTATTTCATATTTTACAAA
>NW_026859056.1:105000-206358 GCF_026571515.1 Ruditapes philippinarum | reverse complement strand
CGTTTTACTTCACGTTTTTCATAATTTTTGCTACTGCTACTGCCGAGCTACTGCTACTGCCAACTGCACGTTTTATAATTTTGCTACTGCTACTGCTGAGCTACTGCTACTGCAACTTCACGTTTTATACTTTTGCTACTGCTACTGCTGAGCTACTGCTACTGCCAATTTCACGTTTTATAATTTTGCTACTGCTACTGCGGAGCTACTGCTACTGCAATTTCACGTTTATAATTGTGCTACTGCTACTGCTGTCCTACTGCTACTGCCAACTTTCACATTTTATAAATTTGCTACTGCTACTGCCGAGCTACTGCTACTGCCAAACTTCAACGTTTTTTATAATTTTGCTACTGTGCTACTGCTGAGCTACTGCTACTGCAACTTCACGTTTTATAATTTTGCTACTGCTACTGCGAGCTACTGCTACTGCCAACTTCAACGTTTTATAATTTTGCTACTGCTACTGCTGTCCTACTGCTACTGCCAACTTCACGTTTTATAATTTTGCTACTGCTACTGCTGAGCTACTGCTACTGCCAACTTCACGTTTTATAATTTTGCTACTGCTACTGCTGAGCTACTGCTACTGCCAACTTCACGTTTTATAAATTTGCTACTGCTACTGCTGAGCTACTGCTACTGCCAACTTCACGTTTTATAAATTTGCTACTGCTACTGCTACTGCTCACTGCTACTGCTAACTTCCTACCGGTGCCTCAACGTATAAATCAGATAGCCTCGTGTATCGTAGAAAGCAGGAATGTAGCGTAAATAAATTCGTTACAATTCGTTATAAAAGACTTCGTTTATAGCTTGATTATCCAATGGATTGTGACGTTCCATATGTGTAGTATTATGAAATGCAAAATACCGTACATGTCAACAATATTTTATAAATGATAATGTGTTTATAAAGCACAGGAGTTGCATAGATAGTTGGCTGAACTCTACATGTAAATTATCATTCGAGAAACTATAGTAATTATCCGATCACTACACGGAAAATGCCGAAAAAAAATCTACAATTAACGTTGTTAGTGGGCTGGTATTGCAACAAATTAAGTACAAATGTAATAAAAACTAATTTTATTTTTCGTCAGCAAAACTTTGGTAATGTTCGGCATTTTTCGAATCATTTCGGCGAAGTTCGGCACATTTCGGTCGTTGGTATAACAAACATTTGGTAAAGACAAACATATTTACGTTTTTTTTTTTGTTTTGTTTTTGGTTTTACGTCACATCGACGCAGTATAGGTCATATCGCGACGTTCCAGCTTTACTGGTGGAGGAAGACCTCAGGTGCCCTTCCGTGCATTATATCAGGCACGAACGGACACCTGAGTAGAACCACCGACGTTCCGTAAGCTAGCTGGATAACTTCCTCACATGAAAGAATCCAAAGTCCCTGTCGGGATTCGAACCCACAGCGGTGAGAGGCAAGTGATTTGAAGTAAACATATTTACCTATACACATGTACTAGTATAAAATAATTTAATAATTTAGCCAATATTGTAAATAACTGATAAATTGTCCTTGTTTTTTTTTATCTTGTGACCTTTCTCATACCGCTTGTTTTTAATTTCATTAACTATATTTCAAATGTTCCTAAATGAGGACATTCAGTGAATGGTGACCCGATAACTGAGGTCATCTATTAGAACCAGACATGGCGAATTTAATGATTGTTCTTTCTTTGAGATTTCTTTTCGGATTAATTCTATTCGGTAATATGAATTATTGATATTATTTCTTGACATTCAAGTATTGCGTTATTCAAACTAAAAGGCCCATTAAACATCAGAAATGCTATCAAGTTTTTTTGATTGTCTATTTTTTATTTTTTGGTATCTGAAAACAAACTTGTTTGCCATATGCATACACCTTTTTTGCTATTTTTGTTCACTTGGCAACTGGTATAATTATAGTGAATTAGTATTTTATATAGAAGTCAAAATATTACTATGTCAACATTTTTGCGACCTTTGCGACATTTTACTTATCGTTTAGCCCTACTTTGTTTACTTTTTAGATAGCTTAAATGCTCTTAATCCATTATAAAAACATTATTAAACAAATGTTTGAATTTTTTTAAAGAATTAAAGATTATCAATTTTTGAGGCATAATGTGCTTTAAATTAAGATAAATTTCTCTAATTTCTAATTAAAGTATTGTTGTACTGGCTGGCTCGTTATCTTCACCCATATAATGAATTATAACGTAATGTAAGTATCTTTTGTGTTAAAAAATGCTTTCTGTTTATCACTTTAAAAGTAAATAATAAAGTTAAATACAATCCGTACTGGTTTAAGCAAATTAAAGATAATTTGAAAAAAAAATCTGTTATTTTTTTCTGCATAAAAATGATGTACGATTATTTAAATGACCTTTATCAAAATGTTCTGAAAATAAACCAGTTTAAGAACGTCAACTGCTCAAATTTACCAAAAGACAATTTCATTTTGCCAACAAAAGTAAATAAGCACGTTTCGTACAATGTGCAATAGGTTTTAAGACATTAATAGGATTTCAGTTTCAGTTTTTATTAAACCAAGGCATGTAATATGCAACTGGTTATAGCAAACAAAAGAACAGAAAAAAAAACAGTCAAAAATCAACTAATATCACAATAAAAGAATACAATTATGACTAACTAAATAAACAAAAATAGGAGATCATATTGTTCAATTCAATACTACATGTATTTTAAATATGTAACAAATGGGAGAGGGAACGGAGAATGAGAAGTATAAATTATCTAAATTTTAACATAATGTTGTTGTTTTTTTCAAAATAAAGATAGTAAATTAAGTACATTTGTTTTTTACAAAATAATATATTCAAAATAATTTCAAAAAAGGATACGTATTATCAAAATCGGTCGCAAATGTCAACAAATACGCTACAATTTATCGCCAGTTTAACAAAAGTATTACATTTGCCGAAAAAAGCAAATACTTCTCTATAACCAGACATATTCAGCTTCACAAAATTGTTTAGTTTAAAAAAATCGATTAAGTTATGATGGAAAAATAAGTTGAAACATTACCATTGGTGAAATGGGCGTGCACCTTTTTACTTTCGTTTCCGGTGTTATGAGGGGTTATTTCCGGTGAACGCTGTACAACAGTGATTATTCCGTAAATATTTGAAATACTGGTACAAACAACAATAGAAATGTATCATTTGGATATTTTTGTATAATATATTGCTTGAAAAAATGTTGATGAAGTTGTAAGTTATTTAGTATGAATAATTTATATGATTATCTATTTATATTAAATATATATTTTATTTCAGAACTGTTTTAACTGCTTTATTAATATATGTTACATGCATATCAGATCATGTATCTCTCACTTGCCAACAACAACCATGTACAATTGAGCAACGTCACGACAAAACAACATAGTGCGTTTGCGACCAGCATGGATCCAGACCAGCCTGCGCATCCGCGCAGTCTCATCAGGATCCATGCTGTTCGCTATCAGTTTCTCTACTTGCTATAGGGTTTGTAAGCGAACAGAATGGATCCATGCTGGTCGCAAACCCATTATGTTGGTTTTGTCGTGACGCGGCTCAATTATTTCATTGTATGTTGTTATGTCTGATACTCGGTATAATCAAGGTAGGTAATCATTAATAAATTGTATAACAGACCTTCCATTATGGACCAATGCACTTTAAACTCGGGAAAACAAACTGGTAAGTCGAGACTCTGACATTTAAAAAAAACAACAACCACAACAAGTTAAATTCAAAATAAGTAAACAATAACAGGTTTGAATATCTTTTCTGATTAAGAACGATCACTTAGGATTGTTTGCCAGGAACAAGAATATCTTTAAGGACGATGTTCCAAAGAACGACAACACTAGTTCGATAATGTTAAAAAACGGCAAATGAAGAAAAGGAAGAGGAGACGAAAGCAGGTACTCATGGTTGAAGACTGACTCTTTAGGTAGGTAGAATACAGTAAAACAACTCGAAATAATAAGGAATGATGAAGAACAACTTTAGGTAAGTAGTAATAAAGATCGACAACCCTTCAGAGTAAATGATAAGGATCGACAACTCTTGTCATGTAGTCATAAAGAACGATAACATATTTATACAATGTAGTAAATGCTGTTTTAATACAACATGTACAACATAATGTTAAATGTTTTATGTGATCAAGAACGGCAACATGTTGGAAATATAGTAAGTGATAAAGAACGGCAACATGAGGTACAATATAGTAAGTGATAAAGAACGGCAACATGAGGGACAATGTAGTAAGTGATAAAAAACGGTTACATGAGGGACAATGTAGTTAGTGATAAAAAACGGTAACATGAGGGACAATGTAGTTAGTGATAAAGAACGACAACATGAGGGACAATGTAGTTAGTGATAAAGAACGGCAACATGAGGGACAATGTAGTTAGTGATAAAGAACGGCAACATGAGGGACAATGTAGTTAGTGATAAAGAACGGCAACATGAGGGACACTGTAGACAATGTAGTTAGTGATAAAGAATTCTTGCTACTCAGACAGGATTATCTACCGTTTACACCGGTGTTAGAAAAGTCTGTCTTATACCCCCATGTAAGAAAAGTTGCGTGCTTTAAATGACGTCATTGACACGCGCCTTTTATGAATGAATCGCGTTCTTAAGAGGATGTCATTTTTCTGTTATGAATGAAATTGTATGTTCATACGCTACTATAAGAAAAAAGTGCGTAATGAGAATATCAGTTTTCATAATTTCTGTTCCGAATATAATTGACATGTAATATGCAAGAAAAAGAATCAAACACCGGCTGTCGGTACAGACGGGAATATCTAGCTCTCGGGTAAGTGTTTAGCGGAAACTCGGCAGAGCCTCGATACATCTGTAAACAGTTACCCTCGAGCTAGATATTCCGGTCTGTACTGGCAGCCGGTGTAAGATTCTTATACGACAACATGAAGGACAGTGTAGTTAGTGATGAAGAACGACAACATGAGGGACAATGTAGTAAGTGATAAAGAACGACAACATGAAGGACAATGTAGTAAGTGATAAAGAACGACAACATGAAGGACAATGTAGTTGGTTATAAAGAACGGCAACATGAAGAACAGTGCAGCAAGTGATAAAGAACGGCAACATGTAGGACAATGTAGTAAGTGATAAAGAACGGCAACATGAAGGACAATGTAGTAAGTGATAAAGAACGGCAACATGAAGGACAATGTAGTATGTGATAAAGAACGGCAACATGAAGGACAATGAAGTAAGTGATAAAGAACGGCAACATGAAGGACAATGTAGTTGGTTATAAAGAACGCAACATGAAGAACAGTGCAGCAAGTGATAAAGAACGGCAACATGAAGGACAATGAAGTAAGTGATAAAGAACGGCAACATGAAGGACAATGTAGCCGGTGATAAAGAACGACAACATGAAGGATAATGTAGTAAGTGATAAAGAACGGCAACATGAAGGACAATGTAGTTGGTTATAAAGAACGGCAGCATGAAGAACAGTGCAGCAAGTGATAAAGAACTACAATATGTAGGACACTGTAGTAAGTGATAAAGAACGGCAACATGAAGGACAATGTAGTAAGTGATAAAGAACGGCAACATGAAGGACAATGTAGTATGTGATAAAGAAACGGCAACATGAAGGACAATGAAGTAAGTGATAAAGAACGGCAACATGAAGGACAGATGTATTAAGTGATATAGAACGACAAAATGAAGGACCAATGTAGTAAGTGATAAAGACGGGCAACAATGAAGCCAATGTATTGGGTTAAAAGAACGGCAACATGAAGAAAGTGCAAGCAAGTGATAAAGAACGGCAACATGAAAGGAAGAAGCCGTGATAAAGAACGACCATGAGAATATATGGATAATTAAAAGGCAAATGAAGGAAAGCGTAGTTGTTATAAGAACGAGTCAAAGCAGAAGAACAGTCAGCAAGTGAAAAAAGAACTAAAGTATGTAGGACACTGTAAGTAAAGTGATAAGGAACGATAAATAAAAGACACAATGTTTAAGTGAAAAGATGAAACATGAGGTTTCAGATTAGTGATAAAAGGATAACATGAGGGGACAATGTAGTTAGTGGAGAAAGAACGACATAATGAGAACAATGTAGTTAGTGATAAAGAACGACAGAATGAATGAACAAGTGAAGTGATAATACAGCAAAACATGAGAGATTAGTAAAGATGAATAAGAATGAACATTAAAGTAAGTGATGAAAAAAAAATTTTGGGATACGTATATGAAGAAGGATACGAATAACCTCACCAGTTTTTTAAGAACGACGTTTTTTTTCGGTTTTAAAAATTTTTAACTCCGTATTTTTATTTTTTTTATTCCACGGGACAGCACAAAAGCGAATGGTGTTTCATATTCAGACTGTCATGCCACAAATGTGCCATGTAAGCATTTAGGTTTTGGTATTGCAGTGTGAAAATCCCTATGTATTGTGGTAAAACATTCTTGAATAAATTTATAATTTTTATAAATTTACAGCATTGTAATAAGAAGATTTATTATCAAAGCATGAAAAAGACAAAATCTCCGCTAAACAGTAAAATGACATATCGTTGGAAACAACAAAGAATTTCGCGTTGCCCTTTTACCACCTCATTCGTTTCCGCTTGCATTGAGTCATGCCTTCAACTAACATTAAATTTCTTTTTAATTAGATGTACTTAATAAGAAGCTTAATCTTTGGATGACAATATTTATTATCCTCCAGTATACATTTTTGTGCGTGTATTTTAACACAGAAGGTAGACATTATAGACTTTCATATATACCTGTAATTAGAAATGTACGGGCATGCGCAGTCAAACTGAGTCGGATCAGTTTTAAGAAATTTGCTGGTACGAATGAATTTAGCAACCTTAAGTTTTACCAATCCAAATCGTGCCCTTTTTGCTAAAACTATAACTATCACTTTTCGTTCTTTAGCTGAATTCGGTTACATTATGTAATTTTAAATCATTGCCATTTTAGGAAATAGTGCTGCCACAACACATAGCTGTACAAGTAGCACGTGCTCTAATCACGGCACGTGCGATCCAGCAAATAATGCCCAAGGTTACATTTGCAATTGTATTAGTGGCTTCACCGGAACACACTGTGAATGTAAGTATATTTTATGCTTTCGGGTCGAATTAGAGGCGGGCCGCCTTAAATTATTAATACAAATATTCTATTTATAAAATCATTCCGTTTTTCTGATTTGATGTTGGGCAGCAGAAATAGTTTACAAAGATTTTGTTAAATGTTGAATTCTGCCTCAGCCGGTGCTATAGAGAATCTTGCAATAATTGCCACGTCCCTCGGTGAATAGACTCATTTGAACCGAGCTTGCAACATTTTCAATATTTCCGTTTTGGACTTTCTTTAGGGATTCTGTTTTTGTTTTGTTTTTAATTTCTATTTAACTAACCTGCCAATGGTACTTATGTTTACTTATAAAATTCGCCATTGGTTATTTGATTTGCAGACAGATTTGTGCTATGGAACTTTTGGCAAGTCTTCCCTTTGACGTCATTCAAAATGCCGATTCTGATCTGATTTTCCTTATTGCATGACACTTAATAGATCATATTAGGCTGAAATAGAATTGCAGATAAATAAAAAGTAAAAAAAGAAATTTGGTTTTACTTGGTTTCATTATCAACATTCGGTATACTTTAGTGTAAATGACAAACCCTGTTGCTTTGCCGATCGCAACTTTCCGGATCAAGTATATCTGGAGCGGTGTCTGCATTTACCGGAAGTTAGTACCTTGTATTTCACATATCTATATAATCTACAAACCATTTTAATTAGTCATGCATAATTGGAAACATGATTCTAATTTTTTGCTTGTTTGTTATTGTTTCTTGTTGTTTTTTTTAAGTAAACCACTATTGCGGTCACAGTCACCCACCGTGCCAGAACCACGGAACATGTCGTCATCAGAATACAAGTCCATATTATCACTGCTATTGCCCTAAGAATTTTACAGGAAACAATTGCGAAAGTAAGCATGTCTCAGTTATCTACTAATGTATACCAATAAAGATGAGAAAGAAAGAAAGAAAACAGAGAAAAACAACTAGGGGACGCCAAAACTGCTTTTCGTTTAGAAGGACTGACAGTATTGTTTTGTTGGCATTTGGTTGAGTCATGACGGAATATTGGGACAAATCTGCGTAATTTTAAGTGTAGTCCGGTATACATGTATATATTATTATGTCGAAATCATCTGTTTGTGTTCAGAAAAACAACTAGGGGACGCCAAAACTGCTTTTCGTTTAGAAGGACTGACAGTATTGTTTTGTTGGCATTTGGTTGAGTCATGACGGAATATTGGGACAAATCTGCGTAAAGTGTAGTCCGGTATATATATTATTGTGTCGAGATCATCTGTTTGTGTTCAGGTGGCAATATATTGGACATGATACAACGGGGGCGGGGGGCGTGGTTGGTGCTAGGGGGGGGGCAAAGACGTTAGCTTGCATTTTCCATTTTCGTCCATTAACAATCTCCGTCAAACCCATGTTACAATATTTTCAATTTTGCCGTTTTAGGCGTTATAATGTTAAAAGATTTCCATTTTTAATCATTGACTCTAGCAAATGTCCCCTTGCCAAACATGTAAGTTTCTCGTATCAAAATGCTGTTTTGGCGCGTTCCATAGTATACATTTTTGATTTAAATAATACAAATATATATACATGTATGTTTTTCATATAATATGATGTATGATGATTATCGATAGACATGATGTAAAGTCAAAACAATAAACAAGGTGTTTCAATGACTAAAATAAAGATCATTTCGTATGTCGTACAAAGCTAACTTTGTACACTTAACAAATCTTATGCTGTGCGTATATATAGATATCTTAGAAGGAGTCAATTTTTATTGAGACTTATAAGACTTATCATGCTGGAATTTCATATAAATACAGTTGATCGTCTACATGGTATGATATACCAGTATTAACATTTCATAACTTAACATACATGTCCAATAAATGTGATGGTGCGTAAAAAGTAAATGTCGCAAAATTATTACATCTGTGATCTCTATTCTAAATTATATCAGGGTATGCCTACCTTGACTTTAATTACAAGACGGCAGTTTGGTTGTTTTACCGTTGAACATTTAGGTCTTCGGTAGATTTTAGTTTTTGGTCGCGTGCTTTAAATGACGTCATTGCCGCGCGCATTTTATAAATGAATTGCGTTCTTAGGATGACATCACTAAATCGTTATGAATGAAGTTGTAAGTTCATACGCTACTATAAGAAAAAAAGTGCCTAATGAGAATATCCGTTTTCGTAATTTGTTTTCTTTATGTAAAAGACATTGTCGGCAATGTAATGTTAATATCCAGATTTATCTCTTTTGTATAGAACCTGCCATCACAACAACTGCAGCAACGTCAGCTTGCAAGTTTAACCACTGCTATCATGGCGGAACTTGTCATGAAGCCAGTAATCACGATGGCTACACGTGCTCGTGTCTGTCCGGGTTCACAGGATCAAAGTGCCAATGTAAATATTCTATAATAATATTTTTTAAATCGCTATCAAAATGTTATAATTTCGAGAAAAACATTACGTCATAAATAAGAATGATATTATGGTGCACATTCAACTAAATTACACCATAACTAAACATATTATACAAACATTAACACTGATTTTTAAAAATTAAACAAAAATTTATCTCACAAAACCTCAGTGTAACTCAGTTAAAATCAAAACACAGAAGGTGCTGAATTTGTTTGGGTCTCAGAATGTAAGAAAGGTACAGGTTGTGAGATTATATGTATAGTGCCACCAATGCTTTCCAGCGTTTTAATTGTAGTAAATTGGCTATAAGACTAATTTCAACACTGATATTCAATCCAATGTTTATTTGACTTAAACAATTTGAAAAAAAATAGTTACCTTTACTGGGATTTGAACTCCAGACCTCTCGCTTCCTAAGCGAGCGCGAAAACCCTTCAGCCACGGTGAATTTATATGTGAACGGCCTGAAGAAAACCATATTATTCTAAATCAGGGCTTGAAACGACTTTAACTGTTGTTTAACACAGATGTAAATAATCCTGGAGCTTACTATAAGCATGTATATTTATAAAGAATCAAAGTTCTGTGGTATTTTCTGATCTTTGCAATCTAAATCGTACTGTATATCTGTATGTATTTTCCTGTATAAGTTTATTTTTATGTATTATAATTCATTTTGCAAGGCACCAGAATTTGATACATACGGAATTCTGCATAACTAGAGTTGCATCAAAATATCATTTATGTTTATTTTTTACGACAGCTACACTTTATCCTTGCATATCATGGCTACTTTATTAACAAAGACACTTAAAAAAGAATTTTAAAAAATGGGATTTGAACTCCAGACCTCTCACTCACTAAGCGAGCGCGTTACCCCTGCACCACGGAGAAGTTATATAAACAATGTCTGAATAACATCAGGCCATTCTTAATTAAGAACTACTATTGCATTTCGGGTTTGTAATCCTTATTACTTTCGAGGTATTTTATTCAGAATAAACCTGTTGTTTAAAATTGAAGTGAATAATTTAGCGAAAATCTTCTCGCCCAAACAGTCCGACATGTAGAATCTATATATTCCACTACTCGGTTTGTGTAGTATTCGGTAATCGACATCGCTAAAAATAGTATTTTCATTGATAAAATCATATTCATCCGCGTAATTTGTGATTGTACATTTATTGACAATTCTATAAGCCAACGCTATTTTTAAATTTTGAATGCGTTGTAATTTGTTTGATACTTGTAACAAAATAAAAATATTTCTTTCTTTTAAATCGCTAGTTTTAAGCTGTTTTGAGAACTACTTGTTGTTAGGTTTGTCGTAAACTTCTGTGTCCGCTTTGTATTTACTTATTTTGATCAGAAAATACAATAAAACAATATTAGAAATCTTCGACCATTCGGGAATTATTTTGCTTGAAAATTAATGTGCCTGTCTTTGACCATTTTTACGCTGTGATCTCCACTGAATTTTTCGGCGTTAGTGTACATATAAAGGGAAGTAACCTCTTCAAAAAAGTGGACTACTTTCGGCATTTGCAATTAACAGCATTAGACTCTGAAATTTCGCTACCATTATTTGTTTGGTCTGACGACCCAAACAAATTAAAATGCTATATGATAAAAAAGATCACTTTACTCTAACTCATGCCATTTTTCCTTCCATACCTCTCAAAATCTTACATTTCTTTCTTACTTTGATTGTTTGTTTGTTTGTTTCTTTCTTTCTTTCCTTCTTACTTTTTTTCTTTCTTTCTTTCTTTCTTTCTTTGCTTCTTTGATATTTTGTTTGTTTGTTTGTTTCTTTCTTTCATTCTCTGGGCTGGTAAGTCCCCGTTGCGTTATCTTTTTTTCGGATAGAGAAATCGGTTTCATGCAATCGTTGCGGCACTTGAGGATGCTTTGGTAATGCAAGTACCGGGACTGTCTTTGCCGTAAACAATTTTACGTCACGCATATTGAAAATGTACAACATCTTTACGCGCGATTCTATGCATTACAATATGTTTTGAGTACCTGTCTGTTCTGCTTTTTATGAAAGAGATAAAAGCTCTAACTTCTATGTTGATAACTTTCAGATAACCATCACTGTGACAATAACCCGTGCAAGAACAACGGAGTATGTCACTTGCGAAACAATGATCCATACTACATTTGCACGTGTCCTACAAACTACACTGGGCCAACGTGCGAAAGTATGATGTTTCTCTCAATAAATTTTAATATTAAATATTAATTATTTTTACTTACATTAAACCTTTTATTATCACATAGATTATCACAAAACTCATACCGCTTTATCCTGTGGGCTCGAACCTTTTCATGTGATGAGGTCATCCAGTGCAACTAGCTAACGAAACGTCGAGGATTCTGCTCAGTTGCCGGCTTGAGCTCTAACCCTTTTCCCATACTCTGTAGGCAGCGACAGAGTTTACCCATGCGAGCAGTTCAGCCTAAGACCAGCTGA
This sequence comes from Ruditapes philippinarum, assembly GCF_026571515.1. Lineage (NCBI taxonomy): Eukaryota > Metazoa > Mollusca > Bivalvia > Venerida > Veneridae > Ruditapes > Ruditapes philippinarum. The sequence continues at coordinate 194,315 of NW_026859056.1, read as the reverse complement.
CACATGCTTGCCGTGTAATCATAGTCTGCAATTTTCGGGAATCATCCAGTATATACATGAATGTCAAAACTTTTCCAAAAATGATCAATTGTTTTGTCGATATTGAAAAGAATGGGAAGGTCCGATCTTAATATTTAATGTGATAAGTTCTGATGAATGCACTGAAAAGCAACCTGGTGTATTTTTCTCAGTCTGAATAGGTCGAAAGCTGCACCCGACGAATAATATTAATAATTTAACGGTTACAATGTGCAGTTGAAGCCTGAAAAGAGGTAAACAAATCCTTCTATTTACCTTTAACATGTTTGAGTAAAAAATTATTTCATCAAAATATTTCAGTTGTTTTGAAAGTAAAATGTTAAATTAGTTTATTTATTTCCGTTATTAATATACTTTACTATTTGTTTAAGTTTTTCTTTCTATTTCATGTTTTACAGAAACAACGGCATGCATCAATAGCCCGTGCATGAACGGCGGGGCTTGTCACGTGTCGACACGGCATCCATATTATTATTGCAGATGTGCGACGGGCTTTGAAGGCGACCACTGTCAAAGTAAATATGTGAAATATATATGTTTAAATTGTTGCAATAAGGAGGTACATACATACGTACCCACGTACGTACATGCATGCATGCATGCACGCACGCACACAAGCAAGCAAGCACTCATTCACGGATGCATACATACATACATACATACATACATACATACATACATACACAACCCTACCTTAAAGTAGCATACCATAACGTAACGTACATAAGGTAACATAACATAACATGACATTACAAACCTTAACATAAGATTTCATGACAAAGCATCACTTTAGGTTTTCGCCATGAACTTTAGAGTCTTTTGCGTGAGGAAGCTATCAAGCAAGCTCATTCAACGTCGGTGGTTTTATCTCGGTGTCTGATTATAAATGGACGGTGAGGAACCTGGTGTCTTCCTCCACCGCTACGAACGTGCCATAATTATGACCTCTACTGTATTGGAGGGATGTTAACCCCAATAATAAATCGATTGATGAATAAACCATGACAACAAAGACTTAAAACGAATCAAACACACTGCGTAAACCTCTATATCAACGTTATCAACTTCTGTTACAGTTTTTTCCATTTTCTGCAATAAATTTCCAAATTGGGAGGACATTTCTGTAAAGGATAAATAACAAACTGAGATTGTTGAATGTAAAAAAAGGACTTCATACAAGCTTTCCAAGTATTCACCGTAGGGAACGTGCTACAAGTTACTCTATTTTGTAATCGGAAAGCGCGGTACTGTAACACGTTCCCTACGGTGGTTTTAAAATACAAGTGGGTTTCTGACCCTGACCATGCCTTCAAAAACTTTATCAGTCTGTTTTTATGCAATAATTTAATTTTCAGCTGTGGCTCCATGCCATGGGGTTTCATGTTTTCATCACGGTGTGTGTAAGTCTTCCACCAACAGCAGTAACTTCGTTTGTCTGTGTCTGCATGGCTTTTCTGGGACAAACTGTGAAAGTATGTTTTCTATTTTATTTAGCTACAATTGTTAATTTTATTCATGTATTCATTATTTAATTCATTCGTTCCTTCGTTCATTCATTTAAGATGTTTGAAATCAACTCACGAGGTAGTTAGTAATCAACTCACAAGGGAGCTAGTTTTGAGCTCACAAGGGATATCACATCTAAAGGGAGTTAGTTATCAACCCTAGAATGAGTTAGTAACCCGCTCACAAGGTCATTAATAATCACTCATAAGGAGTTAGAAATATCAGGGGAGTTTGTAATCAACTCACAAGGTCGTTAAAATTAAACCACGAGGACCTACAAGGAAGAAAGTAATCAACTTACGAGCGAGTTAGTAATCAGCTCACGAGTTGATTTATAATCAACTGTAGTTAGTCAAGTTAGAAATCAACCTTCAAAGGAGTTATAAATCAACTCACGAGTTAGTTTATAATCAACTCTAGTTATCAACTCTCAAAGGAGCTATAAATCAACTCGCGAGTTAGTTTATAATCAACTCTAGTTATCAACTCTCAAAGGAGTTATAAATCAACTCGCGAGTTAGTTTATAATCAACTCTAGTTATCAACTCTCAAAGGAGTTATAAATCAACTCGCGAGTTAGTTTATAATCAACTCTAGTTATCAACTCTCAAAGGAGTTATAAATCAACTCACGAGTTAGTTTATAATCAACTCTAGTTATCAACTATCAAAGGAGTTATAAATCAACTCACGAGTTAGTTTATAATCAACTCTAGTTATCAACTATCAAAGGAGTTATAAATCAACATCAGTCACGAGTTAGTTATATAATCAACTCTAGTTATCAACTCTCAAAGGGGTTATAAATCAACTCACGAGTTAGTTTATAATCAACTCTAGTTATCAACTCTCAAAAGGAGTTATAAATCACTCACGAGTTAGTTTATAATCAACTCTAGTTATCAACTATCAAAGGAGTTATAAATCAACTCGCGAGTTAGTTTATAATCAACTCTTGTTATCAACTATCAAAGGAGTTATAAATCAACTCGCGAGTTAGTTTATAAAACAACTCTAGTTATCAACTTTCAAAGGAGTTATAAATCAACTCACGAGCGAGTTAGTGTTCAACCTTCGAAGTGTCAAACTTTCATTAAAATTTTAATACTAACAAAACACAACCTTCTGTGTAATGTCATGGCCGTTAATTCGTTTGTTTGTTTCTCTTTTCCCCTTTCTAATGTTTATTTGTTCGTTCATTTGTGTGCGTTTCTTTGTTTGTTTGTTTCTCCTCTTTTTGTTTATTTTTTTGTTCGTTCATTTCTTTGTTTTGTTTGATTGTTTGGTCTATTTCTTTCTCTTTCGTTCATTCTTTCTTTCTCCCGCTAACTATTTAATTTCTGTATTTTCCTACTTTAATTTGTGCCGTTTTTATTTGTTTGGGTCGTCAGACCAAACAAATAATGGTAGCGAAATTTCAGAGTCTGATGCTGTTAATTGCAAATGCCGAAAGTAGGCCGCTTTTTTGAAGCGGTTACTTCCCTTTATATGTACACTAACGCCGAAAAAATTCAGGGGAGATCACTGCGTAAAGATGGCCAAAAGACAGGCGCATTAATTTTCAAGCAAAATAATTCCCGAATGATCGAAGATTTCTAATATTGTTTTATCCTTTATAGATAAACATGGTTATAATACACTCCATGATTAATAACATCTGTGTTAAACAACAGTTAGCGTCGAAATAATAAGGGTTACAAACTCTAATTTAGAATAATATGGTTTTCTTCAGGCCTTTTACATATAATTTCACCGTGGCCGAGGGGTCTGGAGTTCAAATCTAGGAAGGCAACTCTTTTTTTTTCAAATTGTTTTTAAAAGTCAAATAAACATTGAATTGAATATCAGTGTTGCAATTAGTCTTAAAGCCAATAAACTACAATTAAAACACTGGAAAGCATTGGTGGCACTATACAAAAACAAATTGGTTTATAATCTCACAACCTTCACCTTTCTGACATTCTGAGACCCAAACAAATTCAGCGCCTTTTGTGCTTTGATTTATTTTTTTTCTTCCGTTTTTACTTTCCTTTTCGTACTTTCATTCTTTATTTCTTTCTTTCTTTCTTAATCTTTTGTTTGTTTCTTTTTCTACGTGTGTTTGTTAGTTTTCAAAACTTGTTTTTAAACATATCTTTTATATTCTTTTAATTCTATTAAAGAGAACACAAATTGTGATAGAAACCCGTGCTTAAATGGTGGCACGTGTCATGCGAGTTTCTCTGTACCACACTATAAATGCACGTGTCCAAAAGGGTATTACGGTAGCAGGTGTGAATGTAAGTGAGTCTTTTTATTGTTGTTAAATTAAATTTAAAAGAATGAAAAATTTTAAAGTTGTAATTAATAATTGTCATGAAATAAGTAGGGCAGATTCAATTGTCCGGTGACGTCACTGGCTCATCCTGTGATGTCACTGGCTCAATCTTAGTACCGGAAATTCGATCCTTAGCAACCGAAAAACATCTTGTTTACGCGGGAATTATAACACCTGGAACTCGCTGATGTGAGTGAGTAACCGTTACAGAGAATGTCAGATTACAGATACAGTTTTTTACACCATGAAACATTCTATATTGGGAAGCTCACTAGATTGAGCGGACTTCATATTTTGCCCAATTACAAATAAGGAAATAATAAAAGAGCTTTGCAAGAAAATGATGCCTGGGAAATTTTGTTAGAGTAGTTTTAAATTTATTATGTAATGCTTACATCAAGTACTACTTTTCAGCAAAAAAAGATTTTTGATTTTATATTTATCGCCTCCATTTAATTTTCGTAGACATCGACGCATGCGCATCAGACCCATGCCCTTCCGGAAACACGTGTGTGAAAGATCATTCTGGGTATCACTGCAACTGTTTTAACCAGGCACTATGCAATCAACACGAAGGTATGGTCACCACTTTTCGTTTTCTAAACATATTTCGTTTAATTAGCATATCTTTTCATTCATATAAAAAGAGGTAAAAATATATATACATATATAAGACAAACATGATTATAGAGAACAGTATACTATTCATACATATGGCATAATGCATTCTTTTTTGCGTAAATTTTGCGCCCCCTTTGTAACTGTGTATTATAATATAATTATATTCATTATATTTTTGTTAGTTATGCCTTTGGCCAGTAAAGGTGCCACGTTTATCCGTTTCAATAGGTTCGGCCAAAACTCATGAACATAGTTCCCGACTTTTACTATATTTACCTCCCTTGCCAAAAGAGGCAATGTGGAGGCCAAATACTCTATAATATAACACCGTAGGGAACGTGTTACAGTATCGCGTTTTTCGGTTACAGTATAGAATTTTCAAGATGGAGGATTATTTATGGGAAGAGAGGTAGGTGATTTTTATTCAGGTCCATACTACTAGTAGTTTAGTTTCTAAAACTTGTTTTTGTGCTTTGCTTGTAAGGAACAGAATCCGGTATCTAGTCATATATTTCTTCAGACCCTGCCCACCGCAGATTTATCTCTATATTGTCTCATAAATGTGCAGATTTGACAGTTTGAAAATTTGAATCGAGAGACCAACGCATTTTTCTCCAATTTCGACATTATTTATGCATGCCTAGAAAAAGTAAATTTCTGCAAAACGTTAGTCCTTTATGTTAGGAAACGTTTATAAAAGTAAAACAGACCAGTTGAACCTATTTTCCTGTTCGTTAAATGCGGTTTGAAAAAATAAACAATGTTACAGTATAGAGCGAGGTGATTTGTGCAGGGGTTACAGCATAGACCTAGCGACTTTGATCCGGATTTTGTTTTACAGTTTATACCCAGATTTCGGGTTACAGTTTAGACTTCGATATTTTCTATATATACTGGGAAAATGTATGAATGTTACATAGACTTTTAAATCTTCCGTGAGCTTATTGGCCCGATGGCTATTCGTCCCGTCTGTCTCTACACATGTGTGTGCAATCTCATCCGCTCAGTAACTACTTGACTAAATGTGATGAAATTTAAATGACTTTTTACCAAATTAAGTTTATTCAAATGGTTTCCCGGTTGGGCAATCGGTTTAATACGAAAACCCAAAACATATATTTTTTGAAAAAAAAGGCAATGTTCCAAAGACCCTTCTCATCTTTCGAAAAACTCAAAGCATTTCAAATCAATCATGATCATTGGCCGTCATTTCGGAATGCTTCTTTGTTGAAGTTACGATTATTTTGTCATTATTAAATTAAAAGTTCGTATTTTTTTATTTCAGGACATCCTGTTTTATAGCAGTTTTCATGTTTCTGAAAAAGGAAAATAAATATTGAAAGTTTTTAGAGTATAAATTTAAGGTCAGACAATTACAAAATATCTTCTCTAGTGAGGCCTGATTGGAGGTAAACCATAATAGTTATAGTGGCTCAGAGTCGGGACAAGGCCGTTGACTTCAAAATCATCTTTCATTTTGCTGTAGTTGAAATCCAATTTCATTGACTTTGGATTCTTGTATGTGAGGAATCTATCAAGCTAATTTACGAAAGGTTAGGTGTTCTAGGTCAACGGTGCCCCGCTCGTTGTTTGAAATGTTCACCCAAAGGGTAAATTCTGGTGTCTTTCTTACACTAAAAGGCAGGAATGTTTTCACATGACCTCAGTGTCGTTTGAAAACTTATTAATCCAAGAAAGCCAAAAACGTAACAAAACCCTTTTAATACTACAAAATACAAAAGGTAAGATTGAAAATTCAAACTTAAAAAAAATTCAAGATTGCAGTATTGCACTCACTTAAACATACTCGTTTAAATCATTCCTAGGGTATTGCCTTTGCTTTTTTGACAGCTTATCTATGGTATGCAGGCTTCATAACCTCCGATCCCCTCTCAAAATTTCATTTTATATAGTTTCACTCATTGTATTCTCGTTTAGGGCACACGCAAATTTTAACCTGGGGGTAATATGCCGCTTTTCATAAAATGGCAATAACGTGTCACATTGAAGGTTACATGATAACCGACATATGAACACATCCACAGATGTTAAAAAATCTAAAGTGTACCAGTTCATGTTAAATGTGAATTCTGATGAAGCCGGTGCTAGGAGGTGTGGACGGTAGCTTGCAGTTACCACTATCGTCCATGAACATATTTAATCAAACTGAGCCTGCAACATTTTCATGTTTTCCGTGTTGGACTTCTGTTAAGGGTTCTTTTTTCTCTATTTTATTACTAGTAGGCATTATTATAATGTGTAATGAAATAAAGCAATAATCTTTCTTTTCTCAATAAAATTCGATAAAAGTTACTGTTGTTGTCGTGAAAACAGTCCTTACTTAGGACATTACTTATTCTGCAAAAAGTCTCAATCTAAAACTTAAAGTAAGAAACATAGCAAACTATAACTTTTCTGCTGTAGAAAAAAGTAATACAACCTTCAAGAATGTCTTAAATAGAAAGGTATGAGTTATTTCATAAAAGTAATGGATACACGAACTTTGTTTGGAATTTGGCAAGTATCTAAACTGTAACTGAAATCTGGGTATAAACTGTAACAAAAATGGATCAAAGTCGCTAGGTCTATGCTGTAACCCTTCAAAATTTACCTCGCTCTATACTGTAACATTGTTTATTTTTTCAAACGCATTTTACCAACAGGAAAATAGGTTCAACAGGTCATTTACTTTTATAAACGTTTCTAAACACAATGTCTAACGTTTTGTAGATTAACTTTATATCTAGGCATGCTTTTTAATAATATCGGGAATTGGAGAAAAATGCATTTGGGTCTCTCGATTTCAAATTTTTTCACCCGTCAAATCTGCACACATTTATTGAGACAATATATAGAGACAAAAATCTGCGGTGCAGGGTCTGAAGAAAATATTGATGACTAGATACCGGATTCTGTTCATTACAAGCAAAGCACAAAAACAAGGTTTAGAAACTAAACTACTAGTAGTATGGACCTGAATAAAAATCACCTACTCTCTTCCCCATAAATAATCCTCCATCTTGAAAAATTCTATACTGTAACCGAAAAACCGCGATACTGTAACACGTTCCCTACGGTGTATAATGGACTCCTGGTTTATGTGAACAGTCAAATTCTCATATCAATTTGAAGGAATTTATTATAATAGCTCCCAAATTTTGTTAAAAAATTTTTTTCAGTTTCATAAAAATCAAACTTATTAGATCCATTTAGGGGGATTTTATATTTCAAATTTGGGAAAATGATCCCAAAAAAGGCGCCACTGATATTTAATTAAACTATATGTGAAAAAGGGTTTTTTGTATTTTTTTTATTTAACACGATTTTTAAAAGTTGGGTTTTCAATTTAAATTTCAAAACATTTAAAAAAAAATTTTTCTAATTTTTTTCGTTAGTGGGCCCTACCCTTTTTGTACGGTTTTAATATAACAATACTTAACCCAAGAAAACCCGTTATATTAAACCCACAATTCCAATCCAAACCCCTTTTTTTTTTAGGCGGTTTTTGGACCCGCCCCCAGTCTACCCAAAAAGTTTATGCATGGTTGATGCGAAACGTAAATTTAAAAAATTGGCCCATGATGTAACGTACATGTGCAATTTCAAATCATATTATTCGCTTTTATTCTTTTTTGTCATACCTTATTCCTTTTTGATATATTTTATACCTTTGTGGTTCAAAAAATAATTAAAAATGAGAACATATTCTTACCTGAGCACAGTGCTTAGAAGTTGCACCTAAGCACAGTGGTCAGATATGAACTTTAGTGATGGTAGACCGTTATCCGTCGTTCGTAATTGTCCTCAACATCTTTAAGTAACATCAATGCCTAAACCATGGTCAATCGGTGGATTTTGACAAAACTTCAAAGAAACGATAGATGACACTCTAATTTGGATGTGGTCATAAGCATTTAAGAATTTTAAAAAGGGCAAGCTAGAGCTTAAATATTTGACAAGAAATATTATGTAGTGAAACCAATGTTGTTTTTATGTCAAATAATAAAAAAGCAACCAATAACTTCGTTTTCCACCATACTTTTATAAACAACAAAAGCCTTTACACCAACCATTGATATTTGACTTCCATAGCAACCATTGCATTGCCATAGTAACAAGTGACTTCCATTCAGTTTCCACTGTAATCAATGACCTTACTAGCATGAATTGAATTTCCATAGTGGCCAATGAATTTCATAGCAACCATAAAATTTTATTAGCAACCCGCAAAGCATTTCATGCCAATAATTCACTTTCCCTAGAAACCAGTGATTTCCATAGCAACCATTGCCTCTCTGTAACTACCAATGATGTCGTTGGCAATCATGGCATTTCCATTGCAGTCAGTGACTTCCATAGCAACTTTTAATTCCTTTTGCAAGCACTGCCTTCCCAAAGCAACCAGTAGCTTTAGTAACAACTATTGATTTTCCTTAGCAACAATTGATTTTCCATAACAACATGTGACTCTCATAGAAATCATTGACTTTGTATAACAACTAGGACTTCCAAAAAAAATAAATATTTAATATCAAGTGACTTTCATAGCAGTCATAGCCTTCTCTAAGCAACCAGTGATTTCCATAGCAACCTTTGACTGTCTATAGCTACCAGTGATTTTCATAGCAACCATTGCATTAACATACCCTTTTTGTCATTTTTCTACAGTCGATCATTGTGCAAGTAGTCCGTGTCATAACTTTGGGCGGTGTTACAATACAAGTACTGCACCTTACTTCCGGTGTGCATGTCGCGGATATTTTTCTGGTGATACGTGTACAGGTATGAATCTCAATTTGTCCTTTATAGAAAATAAAAACATGATTTATTATTTAAGCTTGTGATGCATTTAATGGACTATTGAAGCTCTATTTTATGATATATAAAATGGGCTATTTGAAATTAGCTGTATGGCCATTACATTCTTTTAAAGGCCCATAAGTGTATAATTTACAAAAACAAATATGACGGTAAGGAATCTTGATTCAACTTTTTTTTTTGTTAGTAAATTTTAAATTAAACCCGGGGAAAGTTTTAAAAACCAAAATTAAAATAATAAGGGGGATATTGCAATTTGTGTTTTAAATTACTTTTTAAAAAAATTTTAATTTTGGAAATTAATTTTGTATAAAGAATTTTTAAAGCAAATTCTTTGTTAATTTTTTGATAAAAATTTTTGCCTTTCGGGTGTCAAAAATGACCAATTCTAAGGTCCAGACGGTTTTATACCATTCTGTTTGTGTCATCCTTGGTATTATATATATGGCACTTTAATGTTCACATGTATTTCTTGATGTTGACATTGAATTTGTAGTTGTTTTATGACATGTATTTTTATCAGAATAAAACTATCAAACACTATATTTTATTTCACAAGTAAAATGACCCATCTGTAAAACAATCACATATGCCAGAAAAAAACCGAACGTGGTCCTCACGAGGAATTATGGCCCACCCATATTTCACATGCTTTTTGAAAAACCAGGATTTTTTTGGGAAAACTCTTTGGGTAAAACGTACTTTAAAACTTTAAGTTCCCCCCCCCTTTGTTTAAAAAAATTTTAAATGTACAAAAGGGCTGATTTGGGAAACCCCTTTTGTGGTCGTGGTTTTTTCGCTACAAAACCCAAAAGACAAAGCGCCAAAACGGGCGTTGTCAGACTTTTCCGTCTTGTTTTTCCTGTGGGCTTCCCGTTTGCACCAAAACGGCGGTTGGCCCGTGCACCCGTGTTGTCACGATGTAAAGATTTTTCGTTCCGAACACCCCGAATCAAAAGGGTATTGGCGACTGAGGTAAGCGAAAAGGGCGAACATTGCGACAACGCCGCCCGAACAAACAACGCCCCTTTTTGGCGTGCCGCTAGAGAAAAGGACAAACAAAACCCCAAACAGTGCGAAAAACGCTCCGTTTACTAACGACAAGACAAAAAGGCGATAACGATATAGGTTTGTTGCTATCGACAACGCAACGCGCGAAGTGTACCGACTCCGCCACCATACAGATCTGGTCCAACATTTCTTTGCAAAATACCATAAAAGAATTTTTATAGTTGCCGGCAAAAATTGTGTGGCAAAGAAAGACAGGCAGCTGGTTCACAAAGAAATGGCCAGGATCCACATGATCCAAGGTTATAAAGAATTAAGTTATCTAAGGTAAAACTGAGATCTTAAGTATTTGATTGGTCAAAAACTGACACAGAATGAACACTGATCTATGAAGAACAGTGTCTAGAAAAAAAATGTTTTATAACCTCGAGGGATCACGAACAAATGATCCGTATTGTAATTTAATTTCATGGTTTTATGAAACTGATATTGATATCAATTAGGTTGAAATGATAATTTATGGGTCATTAACAAATTGTACAGTACTGATATTTAGCTCGTGCAATATTTCACATGCTTACTCGCAGTGTATGGTCATTAAAGGCCCATAATGCCTCGGTAGAGTTATATATTATAACTTCGTAAAGACTTTTTAGTTTTGGTATCTGATTATAGTTTCCGAAAGATATTCGCTTGCCATTTATATGAACACTTTTGCTATTTTTGATCTATTGGTAATTGATATAATTCCAATGAATATGTATAATGTAGGGAAGTCAAAATACTACTTTGTTTACATTTTGCTACCTTTGCCACACATACCTGCGCGTTCAGCCCTACTTTCTTAGGTTGTTAAACATCTTAAAAGTTCTAAATATAATATGAAAGTAAAATTGAACAAATATTTGATATTTCTAAAGAAGTCAAAAAAAAGAAGAAAAAAAAGAAAAGAATTTCAGAGCTATAATGTGTCTTTAACTATTGGTGTGATTCTATTTTAAGAACAAGAAAATCCAATTTATGCTTTATGTACATCCGGTGATTATGACTTATAATTTGTTATGTGGACTACCGTCCGGACCAATTAGATCATATATGTTTTCAGATGATATAAAATAGGAACTATATAATATCACCCCGTTTTTGTAAGAAATAATTTGTCTGAAGTAATTTGAAACAAAATAAACTAGAAATGACACACTCAAATTTTCAATGAGAAAGATTGTTTTGCCAGTTTGCCTGTCTGCTGCCAGAAACCGCATCGCTTTCAAAATTCTGAAAGCTCGCCGATGATTGGCTGTTCGAAAACTCACGAGAAGGTAGCAACCTACTAGCTGGTGGTTTTGTTCCCAATTTTTAATCGTAGGGTTTTTTAAAGGGGTGATTTTTAAACAGGGCGGGGTAAAATCGTATATTTTTTAAAAATTTCTTTATTAAAGGGCGGAAATAGAATTTTGTTTTTTATTTTATTGTCCCAACCCTTTTAGATGTTAACCATTTTCACTTCTTTCCCCCTGCCCTGTCGGAACGCGAAAGCCAAAAAGGGTTTTTCCTAAACGGTATTGGGTTTCCGTGCAGATGTCCCGGTTCAGGACTGCCACAATGGTACGCATTTTTATTCACCGGATATTTATATACCCCTCCCCCTCGCCGTCCAGTCAACCATCGCCAGATTGAGGCTGGGGACGGTGCAGGGAAATATGTTTTTACCACAAAATAAATAAATTATAAAAAGCATTTAGAACGTTTTAACTCAGGCACAAAAAAACAACGTTATTTCTTTCATCATAAATATGAGTTATCTATTGATTACATTTTACATTTTTCCGTTCAGTTGATTTATCGTAAGATTTTTTTTTTTAATGTTTTTACACCTTTGGACGTCAACGGATTTCCTTTACCACTTTACAACTGTCTTTGCATCCGGTTTTCTATTAGCGTATTATTCATTTTGTTTTGTAACCAACGTATATTTTCAATTTGCGGCAAATGATTAACGAAAAATAACAAATAACACCTCATCGAGGAGGTCTCATCGTGTTAGCATTATACTTAACATATTGTCACTTCATAAGTCCATTGTTTCAATGAAAAAAAATCAATATCACTCATTTACAATGGTAGAAAATTACGTCATCGTGCACCTGCAAAGTGCTCCCTGTCAGGCAGTTACTTTTTAATTTTTTTATTTTTTTGTAAGCATCCCGTCTACTTGTGTTTTTATTCTGAGAAATCGTTAGAATATAAAAAAAATAATGTAGCGAACGAAAGATTGGCTTAAGTACTTGATATAAGTTGAAAGTTTTACAGCCTAGTTTAGTTCTGAAAATGGGATAAAGTTTTTGTTTTTCCAAATGCTTCCATTCGTACTTCCAAGGAAACTATTAATTAGTCTAAAAAATCAACTGTTTATAAAAATAAATTCAAACATTAAATTGGTTGGTGTTCATTGGTAAGCATTTATCAAATTACATGAAAATTGGTCGAACGACTGTGCCGTTCTTGACAAATTTAATTTAGTAATAGCATACTTATAATGAAGCTCCAACTGAGGTCCAAAAGCGTTCAACAACAACATTAAATTGTTAGATTTGGCAAACATTTTAAAGTGACATGTATTCCGGGCACAAAAAGTAAAAAAAAATAAAATATATATCCTTGTTTGACAATTTTTATATTTTACCCATGGTAAAAAATTTTAACTATCCCATGTCTATCAATATATATACATACCGTTTGTGAAGTTATCGGGATCTTTCAATTTTATAAAAAGAGTTTGGAGAAGTCTTTTTAAAAATGTTGTCAGTTTTTTTTGGTTTACATTTTGTGTATATCATATCAAAACACATTTTTTTCACTATCAATGTTTTTGGGCGTCTGTGGATTTCGTTACTTAAAACCCACTTACCCCTCACCGCTGTGGGTTCGAATCCCGACAGGGACTTTTTATTATATCATGTTAGGAAGCTATCCAGCTTGGTGACAGAACGTTGGTGGTTTTACTCAGGTACCGCCTCGTTCGTGCCTGAAATAATGAATAGAAAGGCACCTGTGGTCTTTTTGACTGAAATACTGTTGGAAAAAAGGCGTAAAATGAAACAAACAAACAAACAACATGTGGTCTTTGATTATGATAACAATCCCCATTTTTGTTTTTTGCTTTAGACACGGTGTTGTTCAATAAGATATACTTCAAAACATTGTTATAACCCATTTTATGTACATATCTCAAATGCGCTTCCGGAAACAGTATATTTCATTACCCAACAGTGTGATATTTTTCATATCAATTTTATGACAGCTTTTTTGTTATTTTGTTCTTGTTCTTTTTAACAGTGAATGAATGCGACAATCTTCATCCTTGTAAAAACAATGGACAGTGTCACATGGCAACGAAAGCGCCGTACTACTATTGCGATTGTCCTGTCGGGTATACCGGACCGAACTGTGAAAGTACGGTATATTAACGTAACACTCATTATCTCCCCTGACAGCAGTTTAAATTACAATGATATAAGATAATGTAAGGTCCATTTAAGAAACAACGCTGTCATCTCGTGCATAAATATCGTTTAATAAACGTATATTTTATAAAAATGTGTAACAGCGCTCGAATTTTTTAAACGCCCCTGTCATTTTATAATAGAACATTGCATTTATATGATAATGTATACTCGTATATATAAACATACGCATTTGATAACATGTCATTACGCATCTTTTGATAAACAAAGAATATTACGTGTATGCATGTATGATAATGTGTAATAACATATGAATTTGATTAACATCCCTGACATTTTATATGTTTGACAAATATAGAATATCATATGTATATCATAATGTATACTAGCGTACAAATTTGATAAACATCCCTGTCATTATGCGTCATTTGATAACCATAGAATATTGCATTTATATGATAATGTATTATAACATTCGAATTTGATAAACGTCTCTGTCATTTTGTATCATTTGATAAACATAGAATAGTATATCTATATGGCAATGTATATAACATATACGCATTTGAATAACATCTCTAGCATTGCGTATCATTTTATAAACATATATAGAATATTGCATTTATGTTATAATGTATATAACAGGGTACGAATTTGATTAACAACACTGACATTTTGTTTGTTTTATAAACCTAGAATATTATATTTATATGATTATGTATCATAGCGTACACATTTGATTAACATCTGTCATTATGCGTCATCTTAGAATATTGCATATATATGATCATGTATATAATAGCCTACAAATTTGATAAACATCTCTGTCATTAACTATAATTTGATAAACATAGAATATTATATTTATACATGTATGATAATACAACATAGTGTACACATTTTGGAAACAATCCCTTGATCTCGTGATTTCTTCATTAAAAAACACAAAAAAAAACATTGTTGAATGCTATTTGTTACAGCACATGCATGTGATAAACGACCTTGCAGTCAAGGGATATGTGAAAAAACAAACAGTAATCCTTACTACACGTGTACTTGTAACCAAGGCTATTTCGGCAACACCTGCCAATGTAAGTTCTGATCGTCTAACTTCGTTAATTTCCGTAATTAATGCATATCACAAATATTCCAAGGCTTTAGAAAGCTTATATGTTATTGTGCTGAACAGTTTAATGTTAAAATACTTTGAACTCTAGATATACTTCATATCAAATAACTTTGACAGAATGGAAGCTTATCTTGGACATATATGGGAAAATTTCCTTAAACGTGGTCTTTCTGCGCTTCCGTAGAGACCAGAGAACTGTATATACATGTAGTTTGCAGCTTTAACATTCTAGAAATTCTGAAGAAATAAATAATTTTGATGCACTTTGTATCAGGAAGTGGACTGAAACATGGTTTATAAATATAAGTTAAAAACTATATTTTTTAAAAATGAACTTAAATAAATAAGATGAACTTAAATAAATTAGTTCAAACTAAACATTATACTGTACCTTCATCCCTCACAAATGAAGTACAATCTATTAAAATTGCAAAGATTGCGTCATAAAATACTGATCTAAATATAAACATAAACCGGAAGTTTCATTTATTTCAATTTATCATTATAATTACAGATGCCAGTTGTCCAGTAAACCGGTGTCTCAATGGCGGAACTTGTCAGCCGCTTGACCATAAACCGTTTTATTTATGCACATGTCCAAAGCCGTACATAGGGAGGAGGTGCCAAAGTATCTATCTTATTTTTTTTATCTTGTTAAAGAGATTCAACTTAAGCATTCAATTATCTCTAAATAAGATTTCGTTTTATTTCTAATTAATTTGGCAAACATCTTTTGATCTCGGCAAACATCGTATGATCTCGGCAAACATCGTATGTTTTCGGAAAATGTCGTAAACTTATTGTCAACATTTATGTATTATCTACCAGAATTGTATTATTTTACAAACAATATTCAATTTAGACGAAGTTTATATGATTTCAACCATTGTCGTAAGATATCGGTCAATATCGCATTATTTCGGCCAATATCGCATTATTTCGGCCAATATCGCATTATTTCGGTCAATGTCGTTTTATTACGGACAACATCGTATTATTTGGGAAAACGGTCAGTAGATAAGATACTTGGTTTGTCCTGGTCACTTTTCTTCAAATGCTTACTTGAGCAAAATCAACATGTATGCTATAAATTCCCTAGCAGAAACACTTTACTTTCATACAGAAGTTAAAACAACAACAACAACGACCACGACAACAACAACGACGACAACAACAACAACCACCACGACGACGATGAAACCAACAACAACAACTGTCAAAACAACAACGGTAATGCCAACGCAAACAGGTGAGTTTTGTACCGAGTTATAAGGGTCAACCACACATATATAGGTGGTGTATTCTTCATACAATCATACGTGATGTCAAATACAAATATGAGAGTTACCAGGAGGGTATGACGTTATATTATTTTCCCTGGGAGGATTTTGTGTCGCTTATAACTTCCCAGGTTTTTCCAAATTATTTGGAAAATAGAAAGACACTAAATTTCCGCCCAAAAATGACGCAATTGCATAATTGTTCAATATGTGCAAAATTTGTTTTTTTGTATCACGACAGGCATTGAAATTTTCATATTTTACTGTCAGGTACGATTTCATAGTGCTGTTATATTTATCTCCCGTGTTCGCTTTCATAATGCTGGTATATTTAACTCCCGCGTTCGATTTCATAATGCTGGTATATTTATCTCCCATGTACGATTTCATAATAGTATTAATACTGGTATATCAAATCCCCAGATACAATTTCATAATGTTTGTTTGTTTACCTCCCGGATACTATTTCATTATACTACATGCAATATATTTAACTTCGGGTAAAAAAAGAAACTTTGATCATTTTCTTTTTAATATAAATTTCACGATAGTGATACATTTTGCTCCCCTGTTTTGAGATTTTTTCCATATATTAGCACCTTTGCAACACTGAAAAAACAAATCCCATGGATACCATAGAGATATTATGACATTTGTATTGCAACCCAAAAGTCACAGGAGACCTAAAACTTAAATGAAAAGGAAAGACATTTCTTTTTGGGGAGAAAACTATCTCTCACACATTTCTATTTTCATAAATTTTCTTCGCACAAATGAAATACGTGAAATGTCAATGTTTCCTTTTTCGTTGGTAATTCTTTTTTGGTGTTGTTGTATTATCAGCCTTGGTCACATCGGTTCTAAAAACTGTATTATATGAACAAAGAATTGTTTGGTAAAAGTCTTTCTTAATTAAGGTATTCCATCCATGAAAAGGGGAAAGTGGGGCAAATTTGGGCAGACTGAAATACCGGTACTCTGTTTAATTTATTTAGTACGTCGGTCGTGACACAATTGCTCTCCCTAAAATTTGAAAATATTCGATTATCATATCTACAAAAGCAACAGATACATTTCTACTGATTTGCTACTGACTTATAAAATGACTAAAAATAGAATATAATGCACATCAGTAGAAATGTTTGTATCTTCTTTATCGAAAACAAACAATATCGTCATCTGAAAGAAGTACAAATATCCAATGCTACCGTCGACTCTTCTGGTAACAAATGTGTTTCAACTTCCCCTTTTAGTGTTTTTCGGACACACCGCTCACAACTAAAGTGCCTTTAAACTCTTCAATTATTATATCTTGATATAAAATTGGTTTTCAATTTTCGTAGAATTTTCAGTTGAAGGGTTGAATTAAAAAATTAGAAAAAATAAAGCCGTGTCACGACAAAACCAAAATAGTGCATTGGCGACCAGCATTGATCCAGACCAGCCTGCGCGTCCGCGCAGTCTGATCAGGACCCATGCTGTTCGCTTACAAACTCTATAACAAGTAGAGTAACTGATAGCGAACAGCATGGATCCTTATCAGACTGTGCGGATGCTCAGGCTGGCGTGGATCCATGCTGGTCGCAAACACATTATGTTGGTTTTGTCGTGACGCGGCTCATTTCTTAAGATATCGTTCTTTCCTACTTCAGGTCCAGTGTGCTTGTCATGCAGTGACGTCGTGTCTCCACATACATGTGAATTCATTCAGTATTGTGGCGTCCATGAGGTAACTATTTTTGAGTGAGACTTAAAAAAGTGTTGGCGCACCACACTTAAGGTATGAGCCCCCTAATGGGCACTATAAAAACTATAAAATTGACAACATAGGTCAGTTATATACCTTAAAAGACACAAGAATGCAAAATTTAAACAAAATTTACCGTATGGTTTACGAGTTATGGAGATTTTTCTAAAGCAAAACTTGGCTATTAGAAGGGCTCTTATTCAGAAATGAGAAACTCTAATTATTCTATTATATAATCATTATGAAATAATGTTTTCCTATAGAAAATATTTAAGAAACAAATAATAGCATTCAGCTAACAAATGACCCAGCAAAATTATTGTTTCTACTCAAAATGTTTGAAATATGTATATAAATGTTACCCTACCCCACCCATTTTAAGTAGTTGTTTGATTATTTTCCTACTTTGCAGGCCTTATTCAAAATATCCCTAAAATTCACAAAATAAGAGGCTGTTTTCAAAGTTTGCCTTTTTTTTTTCAAAGTTTATTGGCTGAGCTTGTCAAATATGAAATATTTTTACCATGTAGTTTTTATTTTATTAGACTTTGAAAATATCAGGTACCATATTTGATAATAAATTTTGCACAATTTAGCCAACAAATACCAATAATAATTTTATAATTAAAATGAAACACTTTTTTCTTATCAAGAGTGATCTGAAAGACACAAATAATGTTCAAAGAAAAAAAAAGAAAAAAAAAGTTGCCTCTTCTAGGGCTTGAACCCGCGCCCTTCAGTTTCAATTCAGTTTAAAGTACTTCTAGCCTATTTGAGTACTCTTCATGGTTTAGGTAATGCATTAGGTGGGTCATACCTTAATGCGGTTAGAGGATTAAACGCTAAAATTGTGCCCCGTTTACCTTCCTTAATGCATTTAAGACGTCTAAAATTCTAGACTCAATTTTATCCACGGTAGCATAAAACACAACAAAATTACATGAAAATTACAGACTCAGTATGATTGAGTCTGTACATAGAGGGATAATGAATAAGTGCAACAACCCTCACGCCCCCTGGCACCGGGTTGACCTGTACTCTGTTCTCAACACTTAATAGTGCTGGAATCAATGATCCCGAAGGACCAGAAACAAATAACAACACTGAAGTAAAGTAACGAGGCAACTTTTTAAGCCATCTGCTCACACCAATTTATATACGGTAATGAATGAAAAGTTTAAATATCTATCTTACTGCTTTGTGATCATGATTTCTGCAAGCGTCTAGAGGTACAAATCCAACGCTGTAGTGAGAGTAAAATCCATTAATTTTATTTACGTAACGCAACTCGAATGTAGTTAATGTATTTAAAGGCCCATTATGCCTCAGAAATGCTATCATTTTATATCTCAAAAATTGATAATTTGTTGGTATTTTGTTACAGTTTCCAAAAACATAATCCTTTGCTCTATACATGTCCTTTCTTTTGCATCTTTGCTCTGTTGGCAATTGGTATAGCTATACTTATACTGAATTAGTATTTTGTATGGAAGTCAAAATACTACTTTGTTTACATTTTGCTACCTTTATTACACATAACTGGATGTTCAGCGCTACTTTTTTCATTTGTAAAACAATTAACGTGCTCATAATCCATTATTTTAACATTATTAAACACGTGTGCCTTTAAATGCATATACAATTATGGTGCTCATGATATAACTGAAATGCATTTCAAGAGGTAATATCAAACAATATGGTATGAATGGGGTCTTACATGAGTTATAGTGGCTAAAAGTATATTTTGTCTTATAAGATCGGTTCATTTTTCGAAATCTTTGGTACATTTTGAACCAGGTTTTCAACGAAAACCGGGTTATTGCAATGCCGAAGTCGGCGGGCGGGCACGCGGGCGGGCTGGCGGGCGTGCGTCAACTTTTGGTTTCCGCTCAATAACTTTAGTTAGCTTTGGCCTATTGACACCAAACTTGGTGTGTAGGTAGTTTATATCAAGAGGCAGCTTGGAATTGCCATCCAGGTGTTTGTGTTTAAGGTCAAGGTCACTGTTACTAAAAATAGAAATTCAGTTTCCGCTCAATAACTTGAGTTTGCTTTGGCCTATTGACACCAAAATTGGTGTATGGATAGCTTATATCAAGAGACAGCTTGGGTTTGCTATCCATGTGTCTGTGATCTAGGTCAAGGTCACTGTTACTAAAAATAGAAATTCAGTGTCCGCTCAATAACATGAGTTTGCTTTGACCTATTCACACCAAACTTGGTGTATGGATAGGTTATATCAAGAGGCAGCTTGGAATTGCTACCCGGGTGTCTGTGATCTAGGTCAAGGCCACTGTTACTAAAAATAGAAATTCAGTTTCCGCTCAATAACATGAGTTTGCTTTGGCCTATTCACACCACACTTGGTGTATGAATAGCTTATATCAAGATGCAGCTTTTGATTGCTACCCAAATGTCTGTGATCAAGGTTAATGTATTTAGTTTTCATGTTATAACTTGAGTTTGCTTTGACCTTTTGACACCAAACTTGCTGAGTGGCAGCTTTGGATTGCCACTTAGATAGCTGGGAGCAAGGGCAAGGTAATTTGCTTACAATAGAATTTTCAGCTTCTACTCAATAACTTCAGTGCACTTTGACCTATTGATTGCTGCCAGATCAAAACTTGGTCGTTGAAAACCTGGTTTTCGTCGCATTGCGGCGCTTCTTGTGTTTATTTAATCTGAAAAAATTTGTCATTTAATACTTTCCCGATCAATCAGCATAATATTAATAAATTAGCAGAATGATAATTTTAACAGGAATCTTTAACTGAGCAATATGTTAAGAGCACCACTAGAAATTAACAGAATAATTATGTTGACAGGAATGTTTTTATTGACCAATTTGTAAACAGTGTTGGAAGCTTCAGATTCAATCTTGGATGCCGTGATAAAAAGGTAGGACTACTCTAATACTAGTTATGTAATGCTGTCACGTTGTCACGTATTTTTATGTTGTAATGTTATCACGTGTTTTTCATTTTTGTCACGTTGTCACGTGTTTCATGTTGCTACGTTGTCACGTGTTTTCATATTGTCACATAGTCACGCGTTTGCATTTTGTTTCATTGTCACGCTGACACCTGTTTTCATTTTGTCACGTTAACACGCGTTTTCTTTTTATAACGTTGTCATTCGTTTTCATGGACACAATGTCACGTATTTTCATGTTGTTACATTATCATATGTTTTCATGTTGTTAACTTGTCACGTGTTTTCATATTATTAGGTTATCACGTGTGGTCATGTAGTAATGTTGTCACGTGTTTTCATTTTGGTTACGTTGTCACGTGCTTTCATGTTGTTACGCTGCATTTCAATGTTGTCATGTTGTCATTCTATCAAGTTATCACACCGTCATGTACTTTTGTTTTTAAAATTTACAATACAGTTAAAGTTATAAAACAGTCAAAACTGAATTACCGGTCACCTATATATAACGTGACTACGTGTGTTACGGTCAGAATAAGAAAGACATTCCTATATATGATGCCCTTTATCATGTGACCCTGTTTAACGAGATCAGCGTAGGCACAAAAAAGTTAAAGAGAAAGATGACCTTAGATTTTCTATGCACATTTGAATTTCGACGTTACGTCATGTGACTTTCATGTTACGTCTGTGAAGGCAGTGATTACTATCCTGCCAAGGGAGGTTATCACTGTGAGGAGTTTGGGACTTGATACTTCTACCACGTAACCTAGTGTAGTCCTAGTATAATGTATAACAAATGTATATATTTGACATCCCATGTAAAATTAAAGTTTATCTTGATACAATCATTATTGAAAAAATATGTTAGACAATTATAATAAATTTTAAAAATGCTCACTGATGTACAATATGACCAAACCCGAATAAAAGTTAACAGGTGTACAATTTGTACTTCCGGTTTCAACAACCATATATAAAGTAATGTTAACTTGTATATCTATAAATTACTTAAATTTTAGACGATACACTTAGAAATTACATTCATTTGATAGTTTCTAATGTTCGCGTTAAGTCGATGGCGGAAACGGGATTCCACACAGGAAATGGTTTCTAAAAGTCAGCAAGACTATTTATAGGTAGAAATATTAATTTTTGCATGTTCCTTTTTTCGTCAGCTTTATAGGGGCGTCACAAAACCTTTTTTCTACTGACGTTACAATTATTCATAAGTTTTGCTTACAATCAAGTTCATGTATGGTATATAGAACTGATTTGATTTTCTGGACAATTTCGGATATTTTACTAAAGGTAAGGGTGGGGGGTCTTTAATATGAAAGGTGAACTTGAACCGGATTTCACACCCATACTTAGTAATTTCCTTTTAACAAATGAACAAGAACAACAAATTTCTAAAATATATTTTGATTTTCACTTCAGCAATGCGACTTTATACGGACTCGTCGTGCACAAGATTCAATTGCAAGGAGTATATCTAATAGTTCGGCAGATTCTACATTATATACGTGCACCGATTGCTGCAGTTCTAACTTATGTAATAGTGGTGGCTGCGGGGAAAATGGTAATATATGTTTTTCACACAGTCGAAACTTTTCGACCCTTTCCGTCAGTCTTCGGATAAGGACTATTATGGATAATAGCCGAGGACGTTCCGATTGGCTTTTCACATCATTCGGAACTGCCTCGGCTATTATCTATAATAACCTCGGAAACAATACGGATTGAAAAAATTAAAATAACTCATTCTCCCGTAAGTCATGAATTTTTCAACTTTATGAATGTATTTACATAGAAACAATTTAGATAACTTCTGTATAAGACAAATCATGTCCAAAAAGTAGAGTCTAGTCATATGTTATATGTTAGTCAAATTGATTTTCTTATTATATAATTTTATGTTTACATTTTTTGTTAATTACTTTTGAATAACTGTTCATTATATTGTTGATATATCATAACCTTATGCATATTATATGCCTTGGTTTTGAATAAATCTAGAAAGTAGTTCTACCACGTGGTTTCAGATGAGATAATGTAAAACGAATGTATATATTTGACATCTAATGTGTGTCCCGGTACTCTTATGCTTGAAAATATGTCCGACAACAGTTTGCAATTTAAGTATGCCCACTGATGTTCAATTTTAAACAAATCCGACTAAATGTCAACAGGTTGGTTTTTTGTACTTTCGGTTTCTACAACTATAGTAATAAATATATAAATAATGTATTGTTTGCTATTGTACCTATGAATTCACTTATTTTAGGTGGTATTTTACTACATATATTGGAAATAAACTTGTCAACAACTCCAAGCATTAAATTACTATTTGTTTACATGTTTAGTTTCTTAGCGTAGGTTAGACCGAAATACCGCATCCGTTCTGTGTATTTATACTATTGTGTTCGAGGTCCTTATCCGAAGACTGATGGAAAGGGCCGAGTAGTTGCGATTGTTTTCACATATCAATAACTACCTCCCCTGAACGCCATGTTGAGGGGTCATTTCCAGTGTATTGTATGCATACGATAAGAATAATAATATCTGTCATATTTTGCGGTTCGGATCGGAATATCCGTCCCGAGGTGACCCGCCCATTGGGCGGTAACGAGGCTTGCCGAGTTACCGCCCATGGGCGGGTGACCGAGGGACGAATATTCCCATCCGAACCGCAAACATATGTCAGATATTTTTTCTTGCATATTCTACCATATTCCATTATATTTTTTTAATTCTTTATCTTTAATTTCAATGGAAATTTATATAATTACAACCGTAACTACTTTCTTACAACAGCGTATGAATTACAACTTTATTCATAACGGTAAAATGACGTCATCCTGAGCACCCCCCATGCCAGATGAAATTTCCGGCATGGGTAAAACTCACGGAAATGCCAGTCTGATATGCAAGAAAACAAAATCTTTCATAATTCTATCATCTTCATGAAAACTGATAACAATATTTTGAATTTGGTGTTATAATAATATTTTCATATGCATGAACGAGTTTGACAATTTCCTAAAATCAGCTGTATATGTTTTAGTCTCATATTTTGATATTTTGATCATTTTATATAGAAAATATACCCCTAAAATGGCTTCCACTTTTGTCAAGGGAGGTAAACATTGTAAAACTTCTTAAAAATAGTGAATGTGCAGGTCAAATTCGAAACATTGGTTGTTATTTATTTCCAAATACACGTTGTACAATATTTTCTTGGCATAAACATATTAATCAAATAGCAAATGATAATATTTCCCAAAGCAAATTTAACAAGTTCACAAGATGTATCAATACGACGACCTAATATTTATGATTCCGATATTTTTTTAATTCATTTGGCATTTATTTCTATTCAGAATTCGTTGCAATTTCTTCTGGCCAAAGAGGTCCGATATGCTTCAACTGCGACCAACAAAGTTCTCAGAATGACTGCAACAAAATAAGAGTATGCGGCCGTGACGAGGTATGCTTTTATTTAATGTATTACGTCGACTTCAGACATAAATTATAAATTATCGCATGAGTGACAGAGTTGAGAAATTGATTGAGTGTGTAAGAGTGTTAGTATGCGTGTATGCGCACGTGTGTGTGTGTGTTCTAGTGGTGTGTGTTTTGGGTGTGAATAGGTGTGGGGATGAATGAGAGATTGCCCGAGTGTCTGTATTTACGTCATGAATGTAAGAGTGAGTTGGGGTTCGAGTATCTATATTCAAATGATTTACACATGCATCAAATTTCATGAAAAATGCCGCAAATTCACGAATTATACCGACAATGTAGGTAAAATGTGAAAATCATGGATTGGCGAAAAAAATCAAACAATTCACCAAAATATACACAAAAAACATAAAACCCTCGAAACTTTACTTAAAGAAAGAAAACGTGTCTTATTATACTGAAAATACTAGAATTGTGCGTGCTTATTATGAACATTAATGAGCCGCAGCAAGACAAAACCAACGTAATGCGTTTGCGACCAGCATGGATCCAGACCAGACTGCGCTTCCGCGCAGTCTTATCAGGATCCACGCTGTCCTTTACAAACCCTATAACAAATAGAGAAACTGATAGCGAAGAGCATGAATACTGATCAGACTGCGCGGATGCGCAGCCTGGTCTGGATCCATGCTGGTCGCAAACCCATTATGTTGGTTTTGTCATGGCGCGGCTCATTTCACTCTTTTCTGCTATTCTATTTATAGGCATGTTCACTTAACACAACTTCGGTAGGGACTAGCCAGCAGACGCTATGGCGATCTGGATGCATCCATAATCCGGTATGTTCTTTCTTATATTTTGAAAAGATCAATTCTATAATGTTAAGATATGGTGACTGTGTTTGGAGTCATGTTAACACACAACAACAGTTGTAAAGCAAAACACAGTTTTCAAGTCTGCAAAATTATAAGTCAGTACGGCAGAATCTTCAAACCCGCCCGTCCTCTTGCTTTGCGATACCAAGATATAAATGTCTAGGAGCGTTGACTACAAAAAGGTAGAAGTGCATTTAGCATAATTAATAATTAATTAACAAAATGATATAATTATCATTTCAATTATCTCTATTGTTGTTTTAATAATGTTAAATTTCAAAAATTTCATCATCATCATAAATAGGATGGTCCTCGTCTTTTGTCGTCATCATCATCATTACATCATCATCATCATCATCATTATCATCATCATCATCATCATCATCATCTTCATCATCATCATCATCATCGGGTTCATTATCCTCATCATCTTAATATCATCATTATCATAATCATCTTCATCATCATCATTATCATTGTCATCATCATCAAAATCATCAATCATAAGTCTTCATTATCATCGTCACCAGTTCCAACAACAACAACAACAATGTCGTCGTCGGCAACATAACCATCATCCACAACAGCAGCGCAACTATCAACAGAAACCCAGTTATCATCATCAACATTATCATCATTATCAATATAACTAACATAGTCATCACAATTGAAATATGGTTATTTTAGAAATATTATATTCTACCATAATTGTTAATAATTTTTCTTTACTATTTTATGGTGGCTGATTTGTGCCATGCCGTATTTTTGCTCTGCGAAGTGCCTGGCTAAAACACGAAAATCCGAAAAAAAAGGCTGGCGCCCCGCTTGGCGAAGATACGAAAAAGTGACTTTGTCGCGGGGCGTTGGGCGAAAACACGATAATACGAAAAAGTGTTGACTGTCGCATTATCGTGTTTATACCTTGCGCCGCGCGGAGCGAAAGTAAGACAAACTGTTGACTTTGTCGTATTATCGTATTTTCGTGTTTTTGTCCGGCGCCAAGCGGAGCGACAATACGACATGGCCCAAATCAGCCACCATACTTCAGGATTGTGAACTCACGACTATTTTAATATTTTACAGACATGTCATCATTCAGGCGGAGGTATGTAGACATAGCACATATAACTTAACAAAAAAGCTCTTTTTATTGATATTTTGTTAAAATAACAGAAAAACTTCAGGACTGAAAACCAGTCAAGAGATTCATGCAAATATAATCGCTGATAAGATATGTTTTCCGAGAAAGAAACATTTACTTTTCTTGCATATCAGACTGGCGTTTCTGTGTGTTTTACCCATGCCGGAAATTTCATCTGGCATGGGGGGTGCCAGATGAGTCGCGTGCTGTACAATGGCACGCTTAGGATGACGTCATTTTACCGTAATGAACGAAGTTGCAATTTCATACGCTGTTGTAAGAAAATAGTTACGGCTGTAATGATATAAATTTCCATTGAAAATAAAGATAAAGAATTTAAATTTTAATGGAATATTGTAGAATATGCAAGAAAAAATATCTGACATATGTTTGCGGTTCGGATCGGAATATCCGTCCCTCGGTAACCCGCCCCATGGGCGGTAACTCGGCAAGCCTCGTTACCGCCCGATGGGCGGCTCACCTCGGGACGGATATTCCGGTCCGAACCGTAACATATGACAGATATTATTAATCATGCTAATTGTTTTACAAACAGGTGAAATAAAAGTGACCAAATTACTAGTTAAACAAGATAAGACTTATGAGTTAGTAAGTAAGCTAACTTGTTAGCTAGATAATTAGTTAGTTAGTTAGTTAAGTAGGTAAGTAGTGAGTGAGTGAGTGAGTGAGTGAGTGAGTTGGTGAGTGAGTGAGTTGGTGAGTGAGTGAGTTGGTGAGTGAGTGTGTGAGATGGTGAGTTAGTGAGTTGATGAGTGAGTGTGTGAGTTGGTGAGTGAGTGAGAGTGAGTGAGTGAGTGAGTGAGTGAGTGAGTTGATGAGTGAGTGAGAGTGAGTTAGTGAGTGTGTGAGTTGGTGAGTGAGTGAGAGTGAGTGAGTGAGTGAGTTGATGAGTGAGTGAGAGTGAGTTAGTGAGTGTGTGAGTTGGTGAGTGAGTGAGAGTGAGTGAGTGAGTGAGTGAGTTGATGAGTGAGTGTGTGAGTTGGTGAGTGAGTGAGAGTGAGTGAGTGAGTGAGTGAGTGAGTGAGAGTGAGTGAGTTGGTGCGTGAGTGAGTCAGTCAGTCAGTGAGTCAGTCAGTGAGTCAGTCAGAGTCAGTCAGTTTGAGTTGCTACTTAGTTTACTGTTAACTATGCATAACCCTTGAAATTTTTTTAAACTGTTGAACATTTTTAAAAGCAATAAACACCTGATATGTTAAGATAACAACCGACCGACCTACCCGCCGATTTACTGACGAAGTACGCATGTAGAAACATCCTACGTAATTTTTATATTGTATATCATTTATAAGTCACACCAATCCCACTTTTTCAAGGCCGTACCATCTTCACCTGCCTACATAAATTAACAAATCTTACATTGTTTCCGGTAAGATCACATCCGAGCCATATCATATAAAATTCGAACCATATTTACTCAGATATAAAACTTATATGCAATAAAGTCCTTCTAAGTGGGATAATAACACTTTAAAGTCACATTATGTCTCAGAAATCCATATTTTTCAATTCTTTTAAAATGTCACACATGTGTTTAATAGTGTTTCAACTATGGATTAAGATCATAAAAGATGTCTAACAACTGTGCCGTAAAGGTAGCAAAATATAAACAAAAAAGTATATGGCTACCATAAAAAGTACTAATTTACTATATTTATACCAATTGCCGACAGAGTAAAAGAAGCAAAGATATGTTATCTTTTTTTAAGGACAAAACAAATAGAAAATTTCTGAGAAATAAGAATGATAGCTTTTCTGAGGCATAATGGGCCTTTAAGGAAAAAAACCCAGTTAGTTTAACTATGTGGCTAATGAGTAGATTTTTGGAAACTGTCACAAAATACCAAAAAACCCCTCAAAGATGAATAATATGTTCTGATAAAAAACCACACTTAAAGAAAATATTCCAAGCTCGGTTTACAACAATAAGAAGGGCATCGAATCAGTAATCAAGGGGTCGCTGATTCGATCACGTGACAAGGTGAAATTTCTTCGTGACATTTGACCTCGGACATTTTGACTAATGTCATACCGCTGGTTCTAAAATCACGTGGAACTGGTAGTCGGTCACTTGAGTAAAAAATTGGTAATTACTGGTTAGTTATCCGGATGTTACGTGGATAGATCACCGATATATGACAAAAGAACTGTGTTAAAATTGGCGTTTGAACCGGAAAAAAACACTCGCATAACTATTGGGCACATAACTCCTGCATGCCTACGTACTCAGTTGTGTATCAGTTAACTCCCCTGGACTAATTTTTCTCGGCAGAGTCTCATCTGTGCGCTGGGCGTTTGCAAATATTTCTTTTATCTGGTTTATATTAAAGGAATGGGGCTTTCTAGTTTAATAAAAATAAATTACAATAAGTTGTATAAAGTAGGTCTAGTTTTGACAATATCCGCTTTCGCCATGAAAGTTTCATGTATACAATATATTCATTATATTGTGAACATTGTACAGATTCAAAGCAAGCCTTGGATTAATTCATCACTTAGCCATGCAATCATACGAAAAAATATTTTATGATGTTAATATGGCAACAGAATCGAGAAAGTTGAAGGAAAGAGGGTTTCTACTAATGAACACATATGCATATTGTACACAAACAAATAAATGTTCCAGGGAGATATGATTATTATAATGCTGCTATATTTTTCAAGAAGACTTTTAATGGTTCATTAATAATTACGTGCATTCGACATTTTCATTTATTGATATACATTTACATATTTACATCTTTTATTCTTTTATACATTCAGTTTTATAAAAGATCCTTCTCAAAGTACGATCAGAAAAAGAGAAAGAAAAACAATAAGAAAAAAAATTAATTAATAAAAAAGTAGAAAAAAGAAAAAGAAAAATGCCCACCCCCCCCCCCCTCCAAGAAAAAGACAAAAAAAAAACAACAACACACAACAACAAACTGTCAAAAAACACAAAAAACAACACACCAACAAACAAAAACAACAAATCGCCAAAAAACTACAACAACAACAACAACAAAAGCAACAACAAAACACACGCACCCCACCCAAAAATAAATAAATATAAAAATATATAGCTTTATAGGTTTTTAATGGTTAAAGGTCATGGGGGACATTGACAATTACATGTATTTTCTTTTATATATACTTTTTTAAAGGAGGCTGCCATGGGGGTTGCTGCACCAATGACCTCTGTAACGATGCTTGCTAAGTCAAGGACGTTTGTAAAAAATCTGTAAGTTATTTTTAGCAATTTTCATTTTCCTTAAAGGGACTGCACGGAGATTTTCAAATTTTATTTTAAATTTATTTATTTATTCATCATCATTTTCTATTTATTCATTTCATTCTCTCGTCCCGTTTTCCTAGAATAACCATTATTATTGTGCAAAACGACCCAGCATTTAGAAGTGTTTAAACACTTTTCACTCAAATTTGGCTCAGCATCGCACAGAAGTCGACATTCAATTTAACTCTAAGTAATTTTCTATATTATCTTTTTGCAGATGTTTACATTTTAAGTGTTTCACTTGATATACGTAAGAGTTTCAATAGCAATTATAAAATTATATGTTTTTAGGCATTTTGGCCTCTTTTAAGCAAATACATTACCTGTATTATATTATAAATGTATATTTACATTGACGAGTTGTATTTTTTGGGTCATTTTCACAGGAATGGCCCCTCCGAGGTGCTGTACATTTCACACATGGTTTGGGAGATACGTATAGTTAAAAAACAGATTTCCATTTCATGTTGTTTTCACAAAATTAATACTTTGAATTGTTTTGCTCATTAAAAAATATAATTATAAAAAAGTCGTTTCTGCTTATGTATTTTTTTATATAATAATCTATATGCGGATCAGTCATTCGTGAAGATTCGGCGTTTTCCATCATTAAAAGGTAAAATGAGAACTAAACCCATTAAAGCCCATTAACCATAACTTCAATTACTATAATAGGTCACAACGACGCTAAATGTCACACTTTCCACTAAATGTCGCACTATTACCGCTAAATGTCGCAACCGCCGCTTTATGTCACACAATATTTTGCCTTTTAATGTCGCAATGATGACGTTAAGTGTCGCACCATTTTCCCATACTGTTGAATGTCACAACATAACCGTTAAATGTTATCTGATTAAATTACTATATAAATACACATGTAATATTACAATTCTTTAATGGTTTGTTCTATATACTTTCGGCATAATCATCAATTTTATTACAGACATTTCATAATACATGTAGACAAATTCACTTTAAATAACAGTTATTGCTGGCAGTTTATGCGAAAAACTGTCAACATAGGAATTCTTACAATTTACCTGTCATGGATTTTAGTTCTGTGCCGGTTATACGGTGTGAACACAAAATAATGAAAAAAGTATTAATAGTAGCAATCGCAACTGTTCGGCCCTTTCCGTCAGTCTTTATTATAGATCATAGTGTGGAAAAAGTTTCAGGAAAGGTAATTCTAAATTGTTTACATATATAGTATTTCCCTTTTGTCAGTAAGTAATAGGTCATCACAAACGTTTCAGGAAAGGTAATTCTATATTGTCGACGTGAATAGTATATAAAGCATTATTTCCCTTTTGTCAATGAGTAAGAGATTATTGGTCTAAGATAAATAAGTTAAACGAAACGTCCCTAATCGCGTACATCATTTGACTAAATTTGATATTACGTATATTAATGTATTTGATTGAAGCGTTTATAATAGCATACAACATAATATGACGGATACTCAGTCAATTTAATGAATAAAATATTACAGCAACACGCCTCATGATTCATGCTAATTTTCATGAGTATTTTGATAATGTATTTGAATTTATAATAGTGTGAAGTAACCGAAAGGAAGCAATTTACACATTATCAATGACACTTACAAACAGTGTGTATTCTAGGAGTGGGGGGGGGGGGTGATGAGGGGATTCATTCATTTTTTTAAGAATCCCCCCCCCTTTTTCAGAGGCAGGGGGGGATTTTACATAGAGGAAGAAGGAAAAAGATCAACTAATGTAATAAACTCTCGCTTTTCGATAAAAAAAAATCCCCCGTTTTTCGAATCCTAAAATAGACACTGTACAAACCTTGTAATGTATACATAGCCTTTACTGCGTTAGTAACGCAGTAGAAATATAGTTGTAAATACTGAAAAATCAGTCCTTAATCGCATATAACATGTAAATTAATACCTGAATTTTGAATTTTACTTTTCCTTACATCTGAGTACATTTTTCTCAAGTTTGATTTTATTGAAAAAATTTAAATCATCTTGAGGCATGTAGCTTTAAAATGATCTTATATACTCAAATCACGCTAAAATGACATGTTTTAAAGGCCCATGCAACATGCATGCATTTCTGTAAAAACTCTATACATTTTTCGTTTGAAGCGTAAATATATCTATATAAGTTGAACGACAGAATCACCGAGTAGTTTTTAAACAAGTCATGTGACTTAACAAACCATTGGAATGAAAAGTATAATACGATTGAAGTAAGTCTAAGCCATTCGTTTGACATGTTCTTTAACGTTTCAAGAGTTCATTGTGACAACTATTGTGAAACGCTCTAACCTGGCCCATGTGGGTCAAGTTAGGAAACCACCATATTATTCTTTATCTGAAGAAAAGTTTTGCTCTCCTGTGAAAGGTCCATTAATTCAAAAACAATAAAAGGTTAACTTTTGTTAAAATAAAACACCATAAAGGTCCATAATGAATGAAAAATTCAAAACAAAAAATAAAAAGGTTTGCCTTTGTCTCTCTTTAAATCGCAAGCTTAAAGTGACATTATGCCCATCCAAGGGTATATAGTGAGTGAACGGGTGAAGATCAAAATAAGTTTTCATTTTGCCATAATTCCATTTAATTTAATAATTAAGTTCGCATAAACAATGAATAACGCAAAGATCCAAACGAAATTTCTATAAATATCCATAAAAATTTACCTTATAAAAATAGTGGTGAGGCAGTCTTTTTAAATTTTAGGCAAATATATAATTTTATCCTAAGCATTTTCGAATATCAACCATTTTGACAGTCAATCTTTTGAAATATAATGTTAATTCAGCTCAACTTGACTATGAAAATATGAGCATAATGTCACTTTAAACGTTTCCAATTGCGTACTCTATTTGAATGAAATATTTTGGATCACAAACTTTATTTGACTTAAATATGATTTTAACACGATTATAAAATGAGCCGTGTCATGACAAAACCAACATAGTGGGTTTGCGACCAGCATGGATCCAGACCAGCCTGCGCATTTGCGTAATCTGATCAGGATCCACGCTGTTCGCTATCAGATTCTCTACTTGTAATAGGGTTTGTAAGCGAACAGCATGGATCCTGATCAGACTGCGCGGATGCTGAGGCTAGTCTGGATCCATGCTGGTCGCAAATCCATTATGTTGGTTTTGTCATGGCGCGGCTCATATTTTGTTTGCAAGTTATACATAAAAGATGACAAATGGTTGTATGATTCTTAAGGTAGTATTACTGTTATTCTTTCCCGCCAAAAAGTTTCTGACATCGGCCTATATCGTTATAAATCGGCCATTTCCGGAACGGTATTTTTCACAAGCTTCGGTATTCAATAATTTTTAACCGTTTATTACCAGAATCTAATACATAGCGATAAAGGATGAGTGATTGTAAATAATTCAATGCCCTATTTTTCGATAAAAATAATAACGTTCCGGAAATAACCGATTTGCCACGATATTGGACAATGTTAGACTTTTTTGGCGGGAAAGCATTACAGTTTCATGAATTTATTGTACGAGTGAAATAAAATGATATTAACGCTAAATAATGAATAATATATCAAAATAATTAAGAAATGAAGAAATACAACACGTCAACAGCAGTGCAGGTTGAGTCATTTAATTATCTACCGGTTTCGGTTTTACAAAATTTTCGAGCTAAGTATACATATAAAAATATGGATGTCTTTTACAGTTGCTAAAACATAGAAAAGCTGGCATTGTGCCAATCAAAGTTTTATTTTTTATTTATATTATTTTTATGTTATTTTCCCTAGAAAACACCTAAACGGCAAGGTGAGAAAATTGTAGGAAATAGGGGTTGGTTATTGCAAGCTACCGTCCACGCCTCCTAAGAAGTGCGGTAAAAGACGGAAAATTAAACCACTGCTAATTAATTGTCCCTGAACTTCCCTAGGAATGGATCGTTAGGCGACAAGGCTTCCATTGTATGTATGTAGTTAATGCTTAATGAGGGTCCATCCGCCCTTTCGGGCACAAAATGCAGCTTTCGCTGTCGATTACGGACCCCGGACATGTCACAAGACATGCCCTTAAAGAGTTAATTTTGAAGCACAAAGTGGTGATAATTTACCTCCATGCAATTTCCACGGAGTATTAGCCAAAGATATGAATTTTGAGCCAAAAGTAGGTCACTGTACGGCGGTCAATGAGAACCTAAATGTACAGTAACCTGTGACAATATGAAAGGTTAGCCCTTAAAAGGGCTGTTGGTGCCAGCAAAAGGCCTGCCTTACAAGCCGTCTATCTGTACTAGGGGCTCACGCACCCTAGCACACCATCCTCGTCGTCTCAGCCTACTTTGTAGGGCCACTCCCCTCGGCATTAGTCAGGACACCGGCAGCTGGTCCGCAGTTGTTGACGAAGTAGCGATCCCGTTGTTACAGCCTACGGGGGGCTTCTATTTAGTTGAGTTGTGTTTGCTACCAGCCAAGCTGTAAATCTTCTGCCGATGCCCTGTGCCTTCTCAGCGACGTGCACGCTCCGAGGGGAAGTGAGAAGAAGGCTTCCATTGACTGGTACAGAAACCTTTTATATAACATTTCATCAGTAGTATTTGGTACGTCCTCCCACTGCCCGCCCCTTCTGCCCATTAGCCATTTCCTGTTTGGTGTACTGCTGGGTTCCTTTCCGGTGGTCCTGTGTTGGAGAATGGGTTCACGGAATGCCGCCCGTCCTTTTTGATCTCCATATTTTAGTTCATTTGACCTGCAGGGTGCTTGATCAATGTTTCTGTGTTGCTGGGTAGTTTTTGAATATATTGTTATTCCTTGTTTAATTTACAGAATTTATCAATTCAATGGATGTATCATGCATGTATACATCTAAGTGGTCAATTAAGTTTAAATCACATCAATACAGATTACAAGAGACACCCCCTCCCACACCGCCTCCGAAATTCATAAATCGCAATCAACACTCATTACATAGTTTGTACGTGCATGCACTATCGTTGTTACTTTGCACTTCAGTAGTTTAACCCTGTCATTTTTTAATAGGCGTACTTAAATACTTTATGTTTTACAGTGAAGGAAAAACAGTTTTAAAGTACACATGGCTTTGAAAGTACACATTGCGTTCATTGAACGCCGCCTTTCCTTGTTGATCTTGTTTATCATATTTTGAACATCGCCATCATAAGGCAACTGCTAACATTTGTACTGACGACTGGACCGCTTTTTTTGGTGCGTTTTTTGTGCCTGTTTAGCAAATCTGTGTAGATACACGATAAGGAAAAGCCAGTTTTACCTCTAGTCTTCCTCGTCGCCTACGAGATTAATAGCGTTAAAGTTGTTATCATCTGTTTGTCTCGTTTGATCCGAGTGTATTTACAAAAGGTCCTTTTGTGTATGTCTCATTTAATGACTTTCCAGGCGGCTTGGCAAACATAAATTCTTACAAATTGGTACTAAACAAGACACAGGGTTCTTAGGTTTATAGCTTGTTTAAAATGAAAAAGTCTACGTCGCGGATCCGGCAATGTTAGATTTCTTTTCACCTTTGTAAACGGTTATCATTACACGCAATGCATGTTCCATGAAGGTTAAACGTGCCGCCTTTCTCACTTGTCAGCATTTTTAACATACCGTAGAAAACATGGCGGCATTGAGCACTCAGTTTCATTTGCAGCAGGATGGTGCAATGAAAGGTTCTAAAATCTTTTTCAGTTTGAATCTACAGTAAACCCTGCATTTTAAGGCCAATCAAATATTTTGTTAAAATGCTTTGGATTTAAGTTCTTACTCGATAAAGGCCCTTCATGCTTCAGAAATGCTTTTATTTTTATTTCACAAATTAAGCCTTGTAATGTTGGTGCACTTTTAAAGTATCAAAACAGTTACTCATTGGCAGAACAACCTTTTTCATCTGTCGCCTTTTGGCGGTAAGTTCAGTAATAGTGAATTAGGTTATTATATGGACGTCAAAATACCATTTCGTTTATATTTTGCTACTTTTATGACAATTTATTTCACATGCTATTATTGTATGGTAATAAGTATCTAACATTCCCTGAAACCATTTTTTAAACATTACAAAATACATGTTTGCCCTTTCTAAAGGAGTAAAAAAATATTTTTTTCTGAGGCATTATGTGCCTTTAAGAAGTTTGTCATACTATTAACTGACATAACCGAACATTTACTACGCGGTAATCTATCTCCTTGAAATAGAATCTAAAATAGTAATTTAAAAACGTAATTACAAAACTGATTGCATAACGATTGTAAAAGCAAACAAATTGTATTGCACCAAACCGTTGTGTTTTTTTTCCTCGTCTGTTAATTCACATATTTGAAGTGTGCAGTTCAATGAGGTGCATGCACTAGGAACATTTTGGTTTCCTCTTATTTGCTGGATCTTGTTTGTTGATTACTGTGAGTACATAAGACCAGGGTTAACAAATATTTAATATAATTTGTTTGAGTCGGTGCTCCACTGGGACCCTAACTGGCAGTTCTGTTTGCCAAATAGAGTCAAGGACTGCTTTGTTATGAACGTCCTTTTATGAACGTTCAACCCATTGTCCTTTTTTGTACTCATATTTCAATCATATTTCAAGATCCTATAAAATACTTATTGAGCAATAGTAACCTTTAGTCTGATTCGAACTCAACATTCTTGAAATATATATGAAAAGACAAACATGACGGGGTTGGTTATCCGAAAGTTACTCTCCTGCGCATCGGTCGAATGTTCCACTATCGCTCACTTTTTTACTGAAGTAACGTGAGTGTATTAAGTGATTGCGAAGGGAGCGTATCCGAAAGTAACAACAGCCGAAAACCGCCAATGGGGTGTGGGCCTCACACGGCAAAAATATGAAAACACAAGATCATCAAGAGAAACGTCGGCGTACAAGAAATGCAACCCCTACACGATACAGCAACACAGGACCATCGGAAAGGAGCCTAGCAGGACATTTAACCAAAACAGAACAAGGCACAAGACAAAGCACGGACTTACGCTAAAAATAGGGAGACATAAAGATTTTGAACACTGGCGTTTTGTAGTACATTGTTGCCAAGAATTGCAAAATCTGATGGCCTACAAACGCAATGGCATGTGTTCATGATTTTTTGGACGGATAGACTTGATTTTTTCCAAAGTCACCTGTTTAATAGAACGCTACCGGATGTTGGAGTGCCAGCACGCATTGTGGTACACGAAACAACATATGTTACGATGACCCGGTAACAGGTGCTTGTCAGTTATTAATTACATTAATATAAACTTGTAAAACACATTTCAAAACGTAATAAAAGAGACATTAACTGTTTAATATCAATGGAATGGCAATGTGAATCGTTTTAAACATTTGTAACGCTGCAAAAAATACCAATATGAAAAGAGCTAATGAAGATTATTAATAGAAAACATTTTGTTTTAATTTTACGGTTGACTGTATTATACTTAAACGCAGTGTGAAAACTGGATCAACTTTGTATTATTACCAAAATAGAAAAACAAGAGTCAGTATGGAACGCCCAAAATATGAAATCACAGGATCATCAAGGCTTTCCAAATTGGCAAAATTTAAAATACTGCTGGTCCGCCCTGATTGAGTTAGTTCATTGACAGTAGTGGTTAATACCTTCCACGCCCTCTCATCCCCTCCCAGCACCGGGTTAAGCAGCGATCAACATTTGTACACGTAACAGGTGAAAAATAGAACCATCCGCAGATTTGTTCATCAGACAAATATGGAGCCTGCAATATGACATGTAAGAGCCATTCCCTGAAAAGCTGCATATGGTCCCCAAGAAAAAGAATACTTGGGCCCTTAATGAAAAAAACACGAAATTTATTAATATTGAATAGTGAAATAGGATAATAGACTACCAAGCTTATTTACAAACTTGTACTATCTCATACACATCATCATTAAATTAGTTTTCAACGTTTTCTTACATTAAAAATCAATGAGAGCAAAGATCAAGAAGGTAAGGTTAAAATTCATAGAACGCAGCCCCTGATAACCCAATCATACTAGCAGGGTTCTCAGGGCAAAACGTTTTATTTCCAATATGCTCATTTAATGCCACTCTTTTTGATCTTGTTTTTCATATCTAAAATGACAATAGAACATTGTTATGTACTAAAATTTCAAGAAACCTATCTTGTTGCTGAGGGGTTGGCTTTAAGGGTAGGGGCAACATAAATGCAGCCACCGTTTATCCGTGCAAGATTGCAAGAGGCGACTTAATGGGTGCGAATAACTGGACTTTATATATCAGTTAGCTCCAGCAAGTGTGATGGTTTGACCCCAGGTGTAACTTATTTTTAAGTTTGTCCCTCGCGAGCTTAGCTTAAGTTCGACGCTTGATGATCTTAATTGTATCGGTGTGTCGTACAACCAAACAAACAAACAATATGAATAGTATTATAACTTCTCAAAGGCTGCTTTCAATAACTATTACCTTCCATAAACAGGCTAGATCTGCACTGGCTTCCGATTAAAGCACGAATCAGTTTCAAGATACTGACATACATGTATAACTGTTCGGTAGGAAACGCACCATCATATTTAATAGAGCTTTTGTCTCATCAAGTGTCAAAACGAACCGTAAGATCATCTGAATCCTCTGTTGGTTGTTATGTTGTTCCTTTTAATAAGAAGAGGACTTTTTCTGACAGAGCTTTTAGCACGATAGGACCAAAATTGTGGAATGAACTACCTATTAATATGAGAAAATGTGAATATGTTGAAATTTTCAAAAAACAACTGAAATCATTTTACTTCAAGGACTTTTTTGCACTTTTTTAAGTGACGCTGAAGGCATTGTCTGTTCCTAATTGTTTTGTGCATGTTTGTATATTTCTATTAGTTTTTATTATTTTCATTGTACAATAATATAATAAAGTCTAGCCCATGTGTTATCATGTGCAGGGGTGCAGGGGTGTAGATTGTTACATGTTGGTGGGGATTGACCCAATCACTGTGACCGTCGCACTGCTGGGAGTATTTCTTGGAGTGGCACATATAAGGTATATAGCTGTACAACGCCATTGAATATGTATTCTATATGTAGATGTATTCTATATGTAGAAATAGGCGTTAAATCAAGTTTTCAAGTTTCAAGATTAAACTGAGCTTACAACATTTTCACTTATTTTGCTAAGTTGGGTTATACTTTAGGAATTCTGTTTTTTCTCTTCCCTAACAGGGTTATTATTTAATGTGTTTAAAATTTTATTTGAAATCATTAACAAATTTGACGCACAACACTTTTGTATAATGGTTAACCTTACTGTTTTCTTTTATATTTTATGAGGTAAAAATATGAAAAACTAATGACCAGGCGGCTTTAAATAAACGCATCCCCTAACAATATCAAACCGGCAACTCAGAAGCACCGGCAATACCAGAAGGGTACCAAATAAAAAAGGAGAGAGCAAAAATAAAATTTCTCAAGTAAGATACTTTTAAATACCATAAAAGGTCATATTCCATTCGTTTTTCAAGGTCAAAATATCATTAGATGCGGTTTACAAGTAATAAACTGTACACTAATGTATCAAAAGGCTATGACTTTTATATCTATTTTACAACTAGGTTGGCCAAAACTATGCATAAATTTCCGTGCAAAACTGACCTAGATAATATAAGGTTATAATATAATATACATGTACATTTTTTATTAAACTACATATAAGACTATACAAATGTAATTTATAGAAGATACTGAATGAGTGTAGGTACAACACTGAATTTATTGAACGAGTTAAATAAAATTATATTATGTAAGCATTAATTTTGATGAGCGAAAAACTAGGACAATAAATTCAGTATTCGTCCTCTATATCAATATCATTACAGTGACGTGACAATACCTTTTGTTTCGAATTTTCAGTGATGTATGCAAATTACCATTTACATAGATCCATATAACCTGTTGCATGCAATATCAATCTCACCTAGCGACTCTGGTTATATATCACCTAGCGACTCTGGTTATATATGGAAAATCTTTATAACTATTAATGTATGATATGTTATGATGGATCATGCATCTCATAAATACCAACTCTATGCATATAAAATTACTTCGATGTTTGTAATCATATATGATAATAAATCTTATTTATTAAGTTATCTATTAGTATTACATTCCCTTCATTATAGACCAGTTCACTTTACCGACATTTTTTATAACAATCTTCTTATACATGTAAGAATCGATATTTAAATTATAAAAGCAACATAATTTATCATTTATAAATTATATAGAAATATTTCACTATACATTAAGTTATACATGTTTAGTTTTAAGACCCTGTAGCAGTAATTTGCTAAATTATATACAAAAAAATTAGTCTTAAGTTCGCAGGAAAATATCATCTTTTCATTAATTATATATTCATGATAAAATCATGATTAAATATTCTATTATAGTTTAATAGGAATAATATCTTATAATATTAATTATAAAGATTTGTTGACAGGTTATATGGCCCTATATAAACAGTTGTTTGCATATATATAACCAGAGTCGCTAGGCGAGAGTTATATTGCAAGTAACCGGTTATATATGACCATATATCCTGTCAGGAATTGTCATAACAAATTTATAACACCGCAAACTTCCTTTTTTTAGAAAAAAAAAAGAGATTTCTTTAAAAATTGACAGCAGTCGTGTGTATAAAACTATATAAACGTCACGATTATCTAGGGAAAAGCAACATTACAAACGAATATACATGTAAAAGGGTGTGTATATAACCACATGTAAAAGGGTGTGTATATAACCACATGTAAAAGGGTGTGTATTTAACCAGAAACATGTAATTAATACATTTCCAATCTGTTTTTAATTTTTTTTTTTCTAAAATTTTGTTATCTTTCAAATGTAAAAGTTTTGACTGTTATTGTTTATTGCAGTCCCATATATATTATTATTATTATTATTATTGCAATGTAATTAAATTTCTTTCATGATACAAATTTCCACTGAACAGTTTTCATTTATTCAAAGTAAAGAAACATTATTCCTTAGAAATAAAATTTTTTAATTATTAAGGAAAGGTCAAATGTGTGTTAAATAATGTTTAATGAATGGATTTAGAGCATCTTAGATATTAAGCAATTCCCGAAAGCAGATCTTGTCGCGCAGCAGCGTGTAGTAAAGATAATAAAATGTAAATAAATAGTATTTTGACTTCTATAAAAAAAAATACTTAATCACTAAGATCACAGGAAAAAAAAATAGTTCATTTACACGTAAATGGACAATACATATTTTTTTTTTAATCTGTAACAATATACCAAAAAATAAAGTTTTTGAGAAATAAAAAAAGAGCATCAATGAGGTGTAATGGGCATGTTAGTTATCGGCTTTGTATTGTTATGTTTAAAGTGAACACGTCAAATGAAGCTATATTTCAATACACTTTTAAAATATTGTCATATACATACACACGTCGAGGTCCTTAATTAGCCGTCTCCAGACTGCCGGCGGGTACATAATAAAACAAAAAACTGTTGTCCAAATTGATGTATTTCGTCGGGCCGTCAAACAAGAAAGTGTCTTCAATACTTCAAAAAAACGTCTTGTCCACCATTGTACAGACATCATATGAAGTCATAACTATTACATATACATCAGTAATATAATGTGAAATATACATGTTTTCTTGTACTATATCAGCGGAAAGGGGTTGTGTATTTCGACGTATTACACATGTCACTGTCAAAAATCACTACCAATAACTATGTTTGTTAATTGTGCGCGTTTCACAAATATTAAACATGAGGATATTAACAATCTGTTTGATCTCACCGACTATCATGTCCCGAACTTATTGCTTAAATTGACAGGTGGTACTAAATTCCGTACACAAAAAATGATCGAGTACAATTTAAGTACGGACAATTTTACGGCTTCGCTATTATTAGCGATAAAAATCGGAATAAAAACGGGATTTTTATCTTGTATAAGGTAAACTTATATTAAGGGAAGGTATAAATTTACAGTAAAGTTACAGAAGTTTGGCCGGGATAATAAATTAAATACATGAAACATTCGTAATTGATTAAGTAGTTTATATCCATAGACGTTTTTACATTACAAATGTATAGTACATAAAAACAAAACAAAACATTAAAGTCCAGTGAAGATTCTTTCATGTTATAGAGCAAGCTGTCCAGAAGAAAGGCTATAGTAATCCTCCGATGCATGCTCGTGCCTTAAATCATGCACGGTTGCTCACCCGAATTCTTTTCCAATCATACCACTTCGCACCATCTCATTTCTCTAAATAAAAAAAGGAAAATATTAATTAATATTATTTGTAAAATTTATACAGCAGTACATAAGGTAATTCACGCTGCTAAAAGATACAATTCATATAAAAGATCATTGCGTGAAATAAATAAACCTGTTTTTTTTTTCTCATATTTTAAGAAAAAATCTTTAAACAGTCCTTTTCATAGATTGTTTGAACGTTTGCTCAAGTTACTGAGTCTGTGTCTTGGGATTATTTTATTGACGAATAGCAAACAAGCTTACACGGTGAAACTGGGCCTTATTAATTAAATTATGATTTTACAATAATATTTCATATAAAGAGGAAAACGAACAATATTGTAATGCAAAAATGTATCGTACTGCCACCTGCTTATCGGTAGAATAAGAGAAAAAAACATCAACAAGGAAGAAATACATCAATGAACGCAATCCCCACACGACCCAGCAATAAAGGACCACAGGCAAGGACACGTTCAGTAAATTTAGATTAGGAGATTTGCCGATTCAGACAGGCCTTTATGAGGCCAGCTTGTGTGTAAAAGAGGACAAAATGTGTCCATTTTGTGATACCTATTCGGTTGAAGATGAACTGCATCATTTATTGAGTTGTAATGATTAATTAATGATTTACAACTCAGGTGTTGGAAGATGATTAATTGTTTTCGTGTAATATACGCTTCTGTTTATATCTTAACACAAATCAAAATGAGTATGTACAAATTTGTAAGAAAAAATTAAGATTAAAAATCGTTTGTATACTTTGTAAAAAATATCTGCATTTAGATGCGAGAAAATTAGCCAAATCTCTCGTATTTATTCTTTTTATTTAAAATATATGCAGAATTTTAAAATCACGCGATCCGATTGCTGTAAAATCACTTTTTAAAAACAGCACTTTCGTTCTTTTTCTTTTCATTTTGATTATTGAAAAACTAAAAAAAATAGTTCTTCTTAACATATTTTATAATAGCATAATGTAATGATTATGTGAACTGTTACCCCTTGTGGCTGAAGGTTGCCTTAACAGGTTGAGGTATCAGAATTTCAGCCACTGTTTATACCTGCGTGATCATAAAAGGTGACTAAATGAGTTCCAATTATTGGAGTCTATGCATCTCTTAGCTCCAGCAGGTGAGGTGGTTTGACCTCTGGTGTTTCTTTACCTGGTTTTCTTCACCCGAGGTAAGCTAAAGTCATCTTCCCTATTTCGGCGCCATGTGATCTAAATTGTGTTAGTTTGCCGTAAAACCAAACAAAACACAAATATATACTGTTCTATATCCATGAAATTTCTCATAACCATCTCTTATATTAACATATGGAATGGCATTGCTTTTTTTCTCAAATGTTTTACGAAATGCATGCTCAATCAAGTACATTGTATATAAAAAGATGAGAGGTAAAAAAGATACTTATACAAAAAATTGCGCACAAACGCTCTTACTTATACAGCAGTGATTCTTTTGTCGTATTTTGGGGGTTCCTAATTAAAGTTATTTTTCAACGATTGCTTGGAATTGTATGCGTCGCTAAATTTAGATAATACTTTTTCATTCTCCTTTCCCTCTCCCATTTGTTCCATTGTAAAATAGTATTGAATTCAGTCTTTACCCACAGGAAACATTTTCAGCAGTAAATTGTTTCTTTGAATTTGTTTTACCGATTTATTGCGAGTTGGTAAAATTGCATGGTTTGGAATAGCGTATTTAGGTGGGGACTGATTCGACCTAGCAAAAATACGATATTCTATCCGAAATATCGGTTTATTGTTAAAAAAAACAAACGGATTAAGTGGAAACAATAATGTTATTGCCAACGTCATTTAGTGATGTCATTTAGCTGCAATTATTGGATATATAGCTTTTAAATCATATGATTGCATCTTTTACTTATACTAGACTTGTGACATGTGCCCGATTTGGATGTGTTTAACTCCTTGCCTATATAATATATATACAGGATATATTTATTTTTCTAGAATAACGTTTTACACTATCCCAACACTTTGCCGAGTCCCCGTGTCTTAACCAGCATGACTGTTTTTATCTTTACTTAAATTTTATTGAAAGTTGAACAATATGATCTCCAGTTTTTTATTTATTAAGCGTTTATTCGTTTCATTTGATGTAAGTTGATGTTTAACCGTTATATTATATTCAATTGTTTGTTATAACCAGTTGCATATAGCATGCCTTGGTTTAATAACAACTGAAACTAAAACTATTTCAATGATATGTACGTAGGGTAATAGGATGTCAAGCTTTTAAGTTTAGGTCGTGAGATAAAAGAAATTTACTATATATCCTGATTTAAAATGATGTTTTTTTCATTACAATATCAGTAATGAAAGTAAATTAACATATTAGCATATTAATTTAGAGGTTACAGCCCCCTGATCAATTAAAGAGTGTTACCACGCAAACAATATTTGAACACTTTTATGTCTAAATAGACAAACGATCTAACACATAAA
Source organism: Ruditapes philippinarum (assembly GCF_026571515.1). Taxonomy (NCBI): domain Eukaryota; kingdom Metazoa; phylum Mollusca; class Bivalvia; order Venerida; family Veneridae; genus Ruditapes; species Ruditapes philippinarum. The sequence goes on along the minus strand of NW_026859056.1, from coordinate 149,944 downwards.
CTAGACCAATTTATGTCAAAAGAAGATGATTCATTAAAAGATAGGACATCATTTTAACATCTTTTTGTCAAAATATAGACTTCAAGTGTCAGTTGTAATTTATGCTATACAGAGCGCATGCGCATACCATCTCATCGCTCGTAAGGCGGAAATGTTTGTTTAGCGTCCATTCAATATTTATTTTTTATTTTACCATAAATGGGGTTCACTTACTTTTCCATTTTTCTTTACTAGTTAACTCAAAGAAAGTATGAAAATAAACCCACACAAGGTATGTTATTATAGAATCCGGTCAAACATCAGTTTATATCAAACCGTATAAACGCCACGATTATCCAATGAAAAGCGACGTTACAAACGTGCAGTATTATAAAATACAAATGTCGCAGTCGGTTTCAACTGTTTTCTCGTCGCATCAAAAACTTGTGGTTTTGAGAATAAGCACACGTCTCCAACACTAGGTTACAACCGCAGTCGTCTAATTCTAGATCATTAATTTATCAACTATTCAAAACCACATGATAATAATTGAGAGTTTTTGTAACCAGCATATCATTTGATGACGTGATATATAATGTATCCATCCTAGTTTATAGTAAAATATTTGCTGCAAATTTGGACAATGAAATAAGCACTACTTTCTTTCTATAAAATAAAAAAGGGTCAATTGTCAGATAATACATTAATGGTTTTATGGCCGAAACTTGTATCTTTATAAATATATTGTTTTCCCAGTAAATATGGTTTTTGAGGACACGAAAAAATACAATAAAATCTACTGAAAAGAATAAAATAAATGTAAAAAAATGGATTTTTATATATGTTGCTATTAAATTAAATAGAAAGAAATAAAGAATCTCCATGGAACACACAAAACGACAAAATTGTAAATGATGCAGGCTGGGTTTGCTTGTTCGAAAGTGCATTTTACCGTCCACGCCCCTTAGCACCGGATTACGCCGCCTTTCCTTGTTGACCTTGTTTATCATATTTTAAGCAGAATTCAACATTTAATCATGGTAATCATGGTGAAATTTATAATGTAGAAACATCCGCAGATGTGTTCATATGTGTTCAAACCCAACTTATTTATAAAGATGTATATATTATATACAAGTATATAAATTGTATAAAGTATGTGTATATTACATGTAAGTTCAAGCTGGTAAAGCTGGACTTTGCAATAAACTGTCAAACCTGCCTGTGAAACGTCACAATAAATCAATATCTGTACCATATAAAAGCCCAGAATGAAACGTTACACGCATAGCAATCGGACATCATATCAACAGAATTATCCTGTCACCTCTTGACGTACGAAATTTATTGCGATATATCGATATAAGAAGCTTTTATTTTGACCTTTTTTCCAAAGTGACCTATAAAAGAACAAAACAAAAACCTTTAAGACCATTAAACCATTGCTGGTATGTTGATTCCCGAAAAACGCTTAGCCCGATTGTGGTATTATTTGATCTTTCCACTACACCGTTTCTTTTTGGGCGTTTATATACTAGTATTATATTATATCACTTGAGTATTCTGTTTAACAATCTTAAGGTAATGTTGCCTATTTTCTATTTTGACATTAGACTGCTGTGCATGTATAGGCTTTATAACATAATCTCAACAATCACTAGGGTCCATGAACAAGCTCAATCAAATTGTCTTACAATTTCTTTCTATTTTATAATTTAATCCGTATGACCTAAAAAATAAGTCATTATTCTAAGAAAATTTCTGTAAATGTCCATAGATAATTTTTCTGAAACGTTCAATTCATAAAAAAGAGTGGGGGCAGTCTTTTCATATTTTGGGTAGAATTATATAATATTGTATTCTTAACATTTTCCGATATCAACTGTTGGTCAGTCACCATTATAGTAGTCAGTCTTCTGGCATTGAAATGTGTATGTAGTAAATTCAACTCAATTTGACGTGAAAAAATGAGCATAATGCTGCTTTTACACATGAAATGAATGATATAAGATATATTTCACTTTTAATTCTTAAGCTAATATTATGAGTGATGCAGTGTACATTTCACTCATAAACCTTTTTTCATATTTATCTTATTGACTTGTATTAAATAAATAGTGGCAGGGATCTTCCGCTATTAAAAATACGAAATCAAATGACAGAACATTTTTTTTTTTAAATTTTAAAACTTTTAAATACCAATATAACATCATATCATATGCGGTCAAAAAAGTAAGTGTGTATCAATTTGCTCCAGGTTTGTCCAATAACTAGTGTTAAGTGAACGAGCCAGTACCGATGTCCTTATTAGACGAACGACAATGCCTGTATAAGCAAAGAAAGATAAAAAAAGGCAAGATTTCCTCTTATAAACAAATGTTCTATCTTGCATCAAAGACAATTGTTGTGCAATCTAGTTGTGTAAAACTAACGCTGTAACAGGACCAAACGGCGCCGGGCCGCCAACACATTATTGTGGTAAGGTTTTTTTTCCCCCGGAAAACGACGTAAGTGCTCACACCTTAAAACTGCAATAAAAGAAATAGCAAAAAATTCCCAAATCGTAATTATGCAAATCTGTTCAGACGTGTGGTTTATGTTAAATTGGTATTTAAAAAAAGGGGGAAAAATCAACAATTCATCATGACTATGGAGGTTAATCATCTTTTAATTAGATTATAAGTTTCCCTACTTTATACTGAAACCGATAAGTCATACCAAATTAAAGTAATTACGGATGAAGTTAATATGTTTTAATCTTTGTTTTCAGCCTACATCATCATTAAGATTGCCGTTTTTAGGCGTTCCTTCATGAACTGCTTAATCAAACGAAACAGACAAAATAGATAAAAACAGAGTCTCTAAAGAAGGCCCAGCACGATTTAGCCTGAAACATTTTAATTTTTGGCGTTTTTTGTAGATTTTTGTTCTGTATTTCATTATTAAACATTTTGTAATCATTTCAAATGAAAGCAATTTACGATCACATGTCTTAACATTATATTGCGCACATCATCGTTGTAGTAATTGTTAAATATTTCAGATTTAATGTACTATTGGTTGTCAATGTGGTTAAATGTTAACAGTTATGATTATTGCAATTAAATAAAATAATCCATTTAGGGCAATGCGTTGCCATTATTGTAAATATACAAGCTAGTCAAGTTACCAACTTATTGCTCTCGTCCTTTTTTTAACTCAGAAGATATTGTCGTACATTAATTCTAACGTCTCGCTTGTTGCAAATACTTCCAGCGCTTTGATTAATACAGATACCTTTTTCGTGAGGAATGTAGAAACAATTTTGAAAATAATAGAAATAAAAGATTATCGCATGATTTTTGTAAAATAGGAATTAATTCTAAATAAATCTTACTAAAAAAGTAAATTATCGAACTAAAAGTATGTAATTTTCCTATCGTCGATATCTTTTGTAAGCAAAAATATTTATTTCGGATTTGACGGCCATTTCTGCAGGCTATTTCGCCTGTGTCGGCCATTTCGGACTTGCAGGCTGTTTCGGACGTGTCGGCCATTTCGGATTTGTTCGACATTTAAAATATGACGGCAATTATATTCTATAAAAAGCTGTGGTTTAAAATTGTCAAATAAGAAACGAATGACTTTTTGCCCCCGAGTCCGATATGTTTATAGTATGTCGGAGTAATTGAGTGTTTTATCCAGACGTTAATATATGGTTAACCGTAATTAGAAACTTTCATCAATCAAAGAGATAGATTATTAACATTTTCATGGAATTTTAACACTTTCTTATGCAACTGTTATATTAACAAAAAAGTAAATGCTTTTAAGTTTAATATTAAATGATGATAAACCGTTTATTGTGTCACTTATTCTCTAAATAAACGTGATAGTTTAAAGGCACATTAGGCCTCAGAAACAATAAAAGTGTTACTTCTTTGGAAAGAACAAACACGAATTTTGTAATGTTTAAATAATAGTTTGGGCGTAATGATTTTTTTAATTGATCGGTATTGAATAAAAAGTGGCAGGGATTTTCTGCTATTACGGTATGAAATCAAATGACAGAACAGTTTTGTGTTAAATTTTTGAAATATAACATCATATCCGGTCAATAAAATATAACATCATATCCGGTCAATAAAAAGTCAGTGTGTATCAATTTGTTTCAGGTTTGTCCAATAATATTAATAATGTTTAAATAATAGTTTGGTAGAATGTTAGATACTTGATATGTGACAAAAGTAGAGATATATATGTGAAACAAATTGTCATAAAAGTTACAAAATGTATACAAAGTAGTATTTTGACTTCCATACAAAATTATAAATTACTATAACTGTAGTTATTGCAAAAAGGCAACAGATAAATAAAACGGTTCTGAGATAAATAAAACGGTTCTGGTAATTGACCAATGAGTAACGTTTCGGACACTTGAATCGTACCCCAAAATTTAAAAAAAGCTTTTGAGAAATAAATGAAAAAAATACAATAAATAAAAGCATTTCTGAAGCAAAATGGACCTTTAAGGGACATCAAATACTCAATAACATTTTGTGGCTGCTTTGATCGATCTAAAAATTGTCGCGATAGTCTGTCATTTTCATTTAATAAATAGTATACGTATAAATGATATATATGTCTTGTTTTAATACACTATATAGCGTTATGTATTAGAGACAAATATTTTTATAAACATTATAACTAATGTGTCACTTGTACATATCTCATTATATTGCTTTTCTGTTTGAAGACAGGTGTCCGCTTTTTGTCAACAAAAGGCTAAAGTGCCCCTCCAATATTTGCAAAGTCATTCAACCTAGTGATTTTTTACTCCTGTTTATTTGGATGTTTGCCAGACAGTAATCGAGATGAAATTTACGGCGAATCGACATAAAAAATGGCACATTACGTCATGAATTACAAAAAAAACTAAGAAAGGATGCATACTAAGTATTGTTTTGATAATGAGACTTGAGGGAGTTATAGGTAAAAAGGTCGGCTGGTACGAAAATTCAAAATGTGGCAGGTTTGATTTAATTTAACCTGTTTATGGAGGCAAGCAAGTAAAGCAAGCTACCGTTCGTCTGCTAGCCAATAGAGGTCTTTAGTGGTAAATATAACCGTAGATATATACTTTTTTCCTATGGTCTATTTTGATAATGCTTTAAATCACGGCGTTCCATAAAACATGCTTAATGCTTATCACGTGAGGAAAGTAGAATTGAATGTGAAAGAATTTTTCATAAATAAAACAAACGCGAACAAAAAAGTTTAATAGTAACGCATCTAGGTACTCGTCCTTTTTTCAATCATTTGTTCTCTCCCGGTTGAGGTTTGGTGCGCTGCTGGGTGTACTGGCCGGAAGTTTGTTCTTTCCAGTCAAGGAAAGTCGGCGTACAATGAACGCATCTCCCACACCACCCAACAACAACGACAAGCGACTAGGAGGACCCCAAACAAAAAAGGACAGGGCATAAGGCAGAGCACGGAAAGGATAATCACTTAATAATACATAAAAGGAAATAAACGTAACCGACGAGGAAATCAAATAAACACTTTTAGATAATAAAATTGGCAGGTAAATCCCCCAAGAGCAAAGAATGTTTAAAAACAAAATTCTGTTATAATATTTTTTGTTGTTGTTGTTTTTTTTTTAATCTCGGGCTTAGATTTTTTTCCATGCTTTTAAAAGTCGATTTTACCACATGTTTAGATATATCTTGGCGGTCGAGACACCTAACAAGTTGTCAAGAATTGTCCAGCAAAAATAAGCAGTTTCTCCGCACCTGAGGATTTCTAATCGAATAAGCGGTGACAGACAAATGACAAATGATCAATGATCGTATCCGAGATCGATTGTCAATGCGAAATATCGCCTCGCTCAAGGATCACACAAGCGACCTCTGGGTTATAATTCTGATGCTCTCTTAACTGGGTTAAATGTGTGCACTTAAAGGTTACGAAAATCTACCGTTCGGTTATAACGTTTATAAAAAATAATCTAAATATTAGTTATCTTAATATTAAGAAAATTCACAATTTCTTTATAAAAGACAATTGGAAGGCGCAACATCATTCGGGCCCCACTAGCACCGGCTTAAGCAGTACTAAATCTAGAAATCTGGAAACAAAGTGATCCCTCGGAAGCATTAATCACAACAAAATTACATGAAAATTGCAGACTCGGTTTGATTGAGTCTGTAAATGAGGGATAATGAATAAATGCATCATCCGTCAGACCCCCTAGTACCGGCTTGAGCGATACTCAATTCTCAACACTTAATAGTGCTGGCAGAAAAAGACACACATTATTTTAGTCATTACTTCAGAAGAACCGTTCACCAGTCATTAGTCTGCTATAACTTGCTTTTTTCAGTAACATTCAGGCTCAAACCGAGACTGAACATTTTAAATTTTGCCATTCTGGGCGTTCATTAGTTATTCTGTTTTTCTTTTATTTTTGAACGTTTATCCGTTCAAATAAATATCTAATTGTCACCATTGATAAAGCTAAACACATTCAGAAATTGTTGTTATTGTTGTGTCATACACGAATCGTGATAATGTTAACACGTATTGAACAACTGAAAATACACATTATACCAAACTTACATGCCTTTTGACGTTTTTTTCTTATGCACTAGCATGGCAGCATCGAGTTAAACACCTTTCTTAAAATATAACATGACTTTTCAATTAAAATCCTCCAAAGTAGATGTTTCATCATTGTAGAAAGTTATAACTTAACCTGAAATATTAACTTCATTTCTAAATAAAAAACATTGTCATTGTTCATGTTATTGTTGCCCTCTCTATCATGTCAATTGCTGAAATCTACTTAAGCCGGTGCTACGGGGATGGATGAGGGATGTTTCACTTTTTTCATTATCCCTTATGTACAGACTATTCAAACGGTTCATTGACATTCAAATAGTTCATTATTTACTGTGTTAAATAGTATGATTAAGTGTTGAAAACTGAGTACCCGTCAAGTAGGTGCTAAGGGGCGTGAGGGGTGTTGCACCACTTGTTTACCAGATATTTTGTTATTGACAATATTTATAGTTACAAATACTAGTTACCAAACGTTTAATTTCTCTAGAAAAAGGGTAGATCTCTAGCGAGATATCACTTAAAAGTGCTGGAATCAATGATTCCGAAGGACCAGAAAAATTTATCAATACTGCAGTGAAGTATGGGGCAACTTTTTACTGCTGCCACACGGCACTTGACACCTGCTGTTTTGATATATAAATATCTGGAAACAAAGGTGATCTCTCTGAAGAAAAAGGTCAGATGTACCGAAATTTAAGTTTAAGTTTAATTAAAGCTTTAAATTAGCAACTCGTATGACTGCGTGATGTATTACTATTCCTATAAATAATAATGTTGAGATAAATTTTTCATTTATTTGCGATAAGATCAATCATTAAATATAAGTATCATACTATTTAATACAGTTAATAATGAGCTACCAGTATTTGAATGTCAATGAACTGTTTTAAATAGTTTTACTATCAAGATCCGTCAACTTCACTCGCATAAGAATGTTATGGCCTTTTAGCAACTTACTCAAAATCGGGAGGAAAAAACAACAAAACATTTCACCACGCATAACAAAACATGGTGAAAAGGGCAAAATAACAATCATTACACAATGAATGACAACTTTAGGGAACCAACTTTCAGCGTTTGATCTCACTCTCACGAGATATATAATACCTCCCGGAATTTTATAAATAAATGTTTTAAGTTATTAGTTAGGAACTCTAATAACTGTTAAAGAAATGTTGTAACGCTCTATGATCGTCGTCTTGTCTTGTTGGTCTTTTGGTCCTCCTGAACTCCTGGCCGCTGATCCTTGTTGCTGGGTCGTGTGGGGTTGCGTTCCTTGTTTATCATATTTTTTGGTCTCATTTTTGTGACTTTGTTAACATTTACATTTAAAACAACATGTACGTAACACAGGCAATATAACAGTTTATATAATAAAAAAAACGGAAAAAAGTTATTTATTTTTTGTAATGATGTACTGTAAACTATGAAATTGACGGGGAAAAAAAGATATTTAAAGTGGCGTTATGCTTGTTTTCTTATTCAAGTTCAGCTGAAATAATTATTTGTTTCAAAAGATTGACTATCGTCATGGTGATTGACCAACATTTGATATACATCTGCCTCAAATATAACAAGACTGTCCCAATCTTTTTTATGAATTCAACGTTTGGATTATAACTACCGAAATTCCCATGCGCCGAGTAATTTATTTATTGTATCATAAATTGAAAGGAATTGTGGGAAAATGTAAATTTATTTTGACGTGAACTCAACTTTTAACTCACTTTATACGCTTGGGTGGTCATAACGTCATTTTAAATATAAAGAAAATCAGACAAAAATATAGACTACTCGATTTGACTGGTTAGGTGTTATGTGCAAAAGCCGACAGATCTTCAATGAACGAATAATAATAATTCGAAACGCAACATTTTTAAGCCCAAGTAATTAATATTGTCGAATTCTTTTTCCGTTTTTACCATGTTCATATTCAATGGTTCGAGTATTATTCTTGTTAGTTAGCCTGATTTTCAAATTTCATTTTTTTTGGCATTTGTCTCTAATGCAAAGACCTTCATAACCTCTAAACTTTTTCAACATTCAATTATATTTTCTTTTTCGCCCATAGTTTAATTGTTTCGGGTCATAAATTATTTTCCAGGGATAGTACGCCACTCGTGAAATGACACGTAGGCAATTCACTGAAGACCTCAAAATCACCGTTTCTAATTTTTTATTTAATAAAATGTTAACGTATTGATTAAGCCGGTGCTTGGAGGTAGTGTAATGTACCTTACAATTACCACTGCCTTTCTGGAAACAACTTATCCTAATCAAGCTTACAACCTTTTCAAATCGACATTTTAATTGCTTGTCTCTATTTTTAGTAGCTTTGGACGTTCGATTCTAGGGTGAGGCGAAATTTCTTCCTGCCAACTAGTCTTGAACATAGAGATTAATGTCTTTTGTCAGTCACCATCGATAAAGAATTAGTGGTCGGTTAATAGCGGATAAATTGGTAATTACTGGTTAGTTCTGAAAGAAAAGCGGTTGCCAGTGGCGGACCGAATGCGGAGATAAGACCAGACTTGTGTTAAAGTATGCGTAAAAAAATCCAACCAAACTAGATGATAAATATTAAAAGAAGCAAAAATCAATAAGAAATTGAATGTTACGAAAGACTTATAACTCGCTTGATTTTTTTATTATATTGAATAAACAAAACTATTATTATTCGACTTTATGTATTTGACTTACACCAGTACAGACGCTTATTCCAATGTTTTGCTGGTTTATAGTATTTCCAGTGCTTTGGTTAAGACAGAACCCTTTTTCGCAACGAAGCTTGACCAATTTCAAAACTTAAAGAACTAATGAATTAATTGTTTCTACTATGTAGGAATCAATTCCAAATAACGAAACTTATAAATAAAGTAAATTATAAATAAAGTAGATTATAAAAGTAAATTTTGAATAAAGACAATTTTATCAAACTAAAAACTAGTTGACAGCCTGCAATTTTCTTATAATCGATATCTTTTGAAAGCAAAAATTATTTCGGACTTGCCGGCTATTTCAGATTTGGTGACTATTTCGGATATATCAGCCATTTTACATTTGCCGGTAATTTCTAATTTAAATTTTCTAAAATTATGTGTGGTTAAAAATGTTAAACGTGTATTAAATGAATTTTTCCGCTAAGTTGTATATCAATATTATTGAGTGTTTAGTCGAGACATATAAATGGTTAACCATTATTAAGTCGGTTATCGATCAAAAAAGATAAATTATGAATACCATCATAGAATTTAAACACCTTGTTATGCAACCCTCATATTTTCTAAAAAAGGATAAAAATTAATGCTTAACACTTCATAATTAATTCGCTTCGAAACGTGATTTGTATCTATTTTAAGAAACATCATAAAGTGTTCCAAATACCATATTACATTAGTGGCTGTGTTTTGATCGACGCGCTAGTATATCATTTTTTATTATTATTGCATAACTATTTGTCTTATTTTATATCAATATAGCGTTATGCAATAGAGACATATAGTTTTATAAACACTATAACCAATGTGTCACTATATTGTTTTTTCTATATTGAAGACATGTGTTCATTTCTGGTATACGAAAGGCTAAATTGCCCCTGTCATTCAGGCTCGTGATTTTTTGTCCTGCTGTTTATTTGGATGTTTGCTTGACAGTAATCTACCTGAAAAGAACGGCAAATCGACGTAAAGAATGGCGCATTACGTCATGAAATAAAGAAAAAAAACTAAAGAAATCAAGCATACAAAATATTGTTGTAAAAATGGGGGCGTGAACGGTAGTTTGCACTTTACAGTACCGTCCATGAACAGGCTTAATCAAGCCCGTGCTAGGGGGCGTGGACTGTAGTTTGCACTTGACAGTACCGTCCATGAACAGGCTCAATCAAGCCGAGCCTGCAACATTTTTAATTTTGCCGTGTTTGGCTTTCGTTTGGGATTCTCATTTCCTATATTTCAGAGAAATATAGGCGAAGAGGTCGAGTACGAAAATTCAAAATGTTGCAGGTTTGATCTAAACCTGGTTATGAATTTATGCTTTCTAAGCCAGTGCCAGGGTAGTGCCATATGTACATTATAAAAACCGGGCCTTGAGTTTTAAGTTATCACTTCTCTCTAGGGATATACCCTTTTACTAGAAATGTGCCATTACCGTTTGGTTGCTAGTATTTGTTACTATAAATATTGTGTATAACAAAATATTTAAAAAGTTGATCCCTCGGAAGCATTAAAATCAGCAGAATTACATGAAAATTGCAAACTCAGGTTTATTGAGTCTATAAATGTGTGATAATGAAAAAAGTGCACCAGCTCAATTTTCAACACTTAAAAGGGCTGGAATCAATGATTCCGAAGGACCAGAAAAATATCTATACACGCAGCAAAGTACGAGCTGCCACACACCTTATGCCACCTGCTGTTTTGATATATAAATATCTGACAAAAGGTGATTTCTCTGAAGCTAAATGTCAGATGAACCAACATATAAGTATATGTTAGAGTTCATCCGAGCTGTTCTACAGAAATTATAAACTTCGACGGGAACGATAGCGATAGGAGAATGTTTCTAATTTCTGTAGAACAGCTAAGGGTGAATACTAATATACTTAGTGTCAAGCTTTAGTTGGCCTCATTATCATTTACTTTATTATGTCACTATGCGGTTTTATGAAGAACTATGAAAAATAGAAGTCGACTATGAACGAAATTCGATATAGTATCGGTTTTTGTTCTTCTATGAAAATTAACGCACAGAATTTTGAAGAAATACAGCGTTTTCATTGGATGACAAATAAAGTTGGACACTAAGTATGTTAGTATTCATCCTTAGCTGTTCTACAGAAATTAGAAACATTCTCCTATCGCTATCGTTCCCGTCGAAGTTTATAATTTCTGTAGAACAGCTCGGATGAACTCTAACATATACTTAGTGTTTATTAAGTTTAATTAAAACGCGTATGACTGCGTGATATATAACTATTCCTATAAATATGTTGAGAGAAATTATTCAATTAATGGCGGTAAGATGAAGTATTTTACTAATAAACACAGTAAATATAAAATCATGAACTGTTTAAATAGTTTTACTGATTAGATCCGTCAATATCACCCGCATTAGAATGTTATGGCAACTCATTCAAAATCGGGGGGAAAGACAAAAGATTTTACCACGCATAATTATAACAAAACATGGTTACATAAGCAAAACAACAATCATTCAAAAAATGAATGACAACTTTGGGGAAACAACCTTGATCGTTTGATCTAATTCTCACGAGATAAATTGTACCTCCCGGAATTTTATAAATTAATGTTTTAAGTTATTTAAATAGGAACTCGAATAACTGTTAAAGATATGTTGTAACGTTCTATGATCGTCGCCTTGTCTTGTTGGTATTTTGGTCCTCCTGAACTCCTGGCCGCTGATCCTTGTTGCTGGGTCGTGTAGGGTTGCGTTCATTGAACGCCGCCTTTTCCCTGTTTATCATATTTTTTGTTCTCATTTTTGTGACTTTGTTAACATTTACATTTCAAGTAACATGTACGTAACACAGGCAATATCACAGTTTATATAATAAAAAAAAACGAAAAAAAAAAGTTTATTTATTTTTTGTAATGATGTACTGTAAACTATGAAATTGACGGGGGAAAAAAGATATTTAATGTGGCGTTATGCTCGTTTTCTTATTCAAGCTCAGCTGAAATAATTGTATGTTTCAAAAGATTGACTATCATCATGGTGATTGACCAACATTTGATATATCTGCCTCAAATATAACAAGACTGTCCCACTCTTTTTATGAATTGAACGTTTGGATACTACCGAAATTCCCATGCGCCGAGTAATTTATTTATTGTATCATAAATTGAAAGGAATTGTGGGAAAATGTAAATTTATTTTGACGTGAACTCAACTGTTCACTCACTTTATACGCTTGGGTGGTCATAACGTCGTCATTTTAAATGTAAAGAAAATCAGGCAAAAATATAGACTACTCGATTTGACTGGTTATGTGTAATGTGCAAAGCCGATAGATCTTTAATGAACGAATATATACAATTGGGCCTGTTCTTGAATAATAATAATTCGAAACGCAACATTTTTAAGCCCCAGCAATTGATATAGTCGTATTTCTTTTTCCGTTTTTTACCATGTTCCTGTTAAATGGTTCGAGTATTATTCTTGTATACTAAAGATTATCATAAGATAGTTAGCCTGGCTTTTAAATTTCACTTTCTGCATTTGTCACTAATGCAAAAACCTTCATAACCTCTAAACTTTTTCAACATTCAATTTTATTTCTTTTCCGCCCAAAGTTTTATTTTTTCAGGTTACAAATTATTTTCCCAGGAATAGTACGCCACTCGTGAAATGACACGTAGGCAATATCACCAAAGACCTCAAGATCACCGCCGGGTGGTTTCTAAATTTTTGTTGTTTGATAAAATGTTAACGTTTTAATATTGGACTCTGATTAAGACGGGGCTTGTAGGTAGTGTTATGTGCCTTGCTTTTACCACTGCCTTTCTTGAAACAACTTATCCTAATCAAGCTTGCAACCTTTCCAAATTGACATTCTAATTGCTTGCCTCTATTTTTAGTGGCTTTGGACGTTCGATTCTAGGGTGAGGCGAAATTTCTTCCTGCCAAATAGTCTTGAACATAGAGATTAATGTCTTTTGTCAGTCACCATCGATAAAGAATTAGTGGTCGGTTAAAAGCGGATAAATTGGTAATTACTGGTTAGTTCTGAAAGAAAAGCGGTTGCCAGTGGCGGACCGAACGCGGAGATAAGACCAGACTTGTGTTAAAGTATGCGTAAAAAAATCCAACCAATTAAATCAAACCAAACTAGATGAGAAATATTTGAAGAAGTAAAAATCAATAAGGAATTGAATGTTACGAAAAAACTCATAACTCGCTTGATTATTTTATTATATTGAATAAACAAAAAATATTATTATTCGACTTTATGTACATGACTTACACCAGTACAGACGCTTATTCCAATGTTTTCCTGGTTTCTTGTATTTCAAGTGCTTTGGTTAAGACAGAACCCTTTTTCGCAACGAAAGCTTGACCAATTTCCAAACTTAAAGAACTAATGAATTAATTGTTTCAACTATATAGGAATCAATTCCAAATAAAGAAACTTATAAATAAAGTAAATTATAAATAAAGTAGATTATAAAAGTAAATTTTAAATAAAGACAATTTTATCAAACTAAAAAAACTAGTTGACAGCCTGCAATTTTCTTATAATCGATATCTTTTGAATGCAAAAACTATTTCGGACTTGCCGGCTATTTCAGATTTGGTGACTATTTCGGATATATCAGCCATTTTACATTTGCCGGTAATTTCTAATTTAAATTTTCTAAAACTATGTGTGGTTAAAAATGTTAAACATGCATTAAATGAATTTTTCCGCTTAGTAGTATATCAATATTATTGAGTGTTTAGTCCAACCGTTATTAAGTCGGCTATCGATCAAAAAAGATAAATTATGAATACCATCATATAATTTAAACACTTTCTTATGCAACCCTCATATTTACAAAAAAGGATAAAATTAATGCTTAACACTTCATAATTAATACGCTTCGAAACGTGATTAAGAAGCATTAAAAAGTGTTCTTAATACCATATTACATTAGTGGCTTTGTTTTGATCGACGCGCTAGTATATCATTTTTTATTATTATTGCATAACTGTTTGTCTTATTTTATATCAATATAGCGTTATGTAAGAGAGACATTTAGTTTTATAAACAATATAACCAATGTGTCACTATATTGTTTTGTCTATATTGAAGACAGGTGTTCATTTCTGGTATACGAAAGGCTAAATTGCCCCTGAAATATTTGCGATGTCATTTAAGCTCGTGATTTTTTGTCCTGCTGCTTATTTGGGTGTTTGCTAGACAGTAATCTACCTGAAAAGAACGGCAAATCGACGTTAAGAATGGCGCATTACATCATGAAATAAAGAAAAAAAACTAAAGAAATCAAGCATACAAAATACTGTTGTGAAATGGGGGCGTGAACGGTAGTTTGTACTTTACAGTACCGTCCATGAACAGGCTTAATCAAGCCCGTGCTAGGGGGCGTGGACTGTAGTTTGCACTTGACAGTACCGTCCATGAACAGGCTCAATCAAACCGAGCCTGCAACATTTTTAATTTTGCCGTGTTGGGCTTTCTTTGGGGATTCTTATTTCCTCTATTTTAGAGAATTAAAGGTGAAGAGGTCGAATACGAAAATTCAAAATGTTGCAGGCTTGATTTAATGAAACCTGGTTATGAATCTATGCTTTCTAAGCCAGTACCAGGGTAGTGCCATATGTACATTCTAAAAACGGGCCTTATGTTTTAAGATCTCACTTCTCTCTAGGGATTAACCCTTTTACTAGAAATGTGCCATTACCGTTTGGTTACTAGTATTTGTTACTATAAATATTGTGTATAACAAAATATCTAAAACAGTGATCACTCGGGAGCATTGAAATCAACAGAATTACATGAAAATTGCGAACTCAGGTTTTTTGAGTCTATAAATGTGGGATAATGAAAAAAGTGCAACATCCCTAACGCCCCCTAGCACCAGCTCAATTTTCAACACTTAAAAGGGCTGGAATCAACGATTTCCGAAGGACCAGAAAAATATCTGGCAAAAAGGTGATTTCTCTGAAGCTAAATGTCAGATGTACAAACATATAAGTATATGTTAGAGTTCATCCGAGCTGTTCTACAGAAATTATAAACTTCGACGGGAACGATAGCGATAGGAGAATGTTTCTAATTTCTGTAGAACAGCTAAGGATGAATACTTACATACTTAGTGTCAAGCTTTATTTGGGCTCATTATTATTTACTTTATTATGTCACTATGCGGTTTTATGAAGAACTATGAAAAATAGAAGTCGACTATGAACGAAATTCGATATAGTATCGGTTTTTGTTCTTCTATGAAAACTAACGCACAGAATTTTGAAGAAATACAGTGTTTTCATTGGATGACAAATAAGTATGTTAGTATTAATCCTTAGCTGTTCTACAGAAATTAGAAACATTCTCCTATCGCTATCGTTCCCGTCGAAGTTTATAATTTCTGTAGAACAGCTCGGATGAACTCTAACATATACTCAGTGTTCATTAAGTTTAATTAAAACGCGTATGACTGCGTGATGTATAACTATTTCTATAAATATGTTAAGAGAAATCATTCAACTAATGGCGGTAAGATCAATCATTGTATTGAAGTATCTTACTAATAAACACAGTAAATAAAAAAATTATGAACTGTTTTTAAATAGTTTTACTGATTAGATCCGTCCATATCACCCGCATTAGAATGTTATGGCAACTCACTCAAAATCAGGTGGGGGGACAAAACATTTCACCACGCATAATTATAACAAAACATGGTTACATAAGCAAAACAACAATCATTCAAAAAATGAACGACAACTTTGGGGAAACAACCATGATCGTTTGATCTAATTCTCTCGAGATATATTGTACCTCCCGGAATTTTATAAATTAATGTTTTAAGTTATTTAAATAGGAACTCTAATAACTGTTAAAGATATGTTGTAACGTTCTATGATCGTCGCCTTGTCTTGTTGGTATTTTGGTCCTCCTGAACTCCTGGCGCTGATCCTTGTCGTGTGGGGTTGCGTTCATTGAATGCCGCCTTTTCTTTGTTTATCATATTTTTGTTCTCATTTTTGTGACTTTGTTAACATTTACATTTGAAGCAACATGTACTTAACAAAGTTTATAATTATAAATAAAAAAAAAGAAAAAAAAAAGTTTATTTATTTTTTGTAATGATGTACTGTAAACTATGAAATTGACAGGGGAAAAAAAGATATTTAAAGTGGCGTTATGCTTGTTTTCTTATTAAAGTTCAGCTGAAATAATTGTTTGTTTCAAAAGATTGACTATCATCATGGTGATTGACCAACATTTGATATATCTGCCTCGAATATAACACGACTGTCCCACTCTTTTTTTATAAATTCAACGTTTGGATACTACCGAAATTCCCATGCGCCGCGTAATTTATTTATTGTACAAATGTATCATAAATTGAAAGGAATTGTGGGAAAATGTAAATTTATTTTGACGTGAACTCAACTGTTAACTCACTTTATACGCTTGGGTGCTTATAACGTCATTTTAAATATAAAGAAAATCAGGCAAAAATATAGACTACTCGATTTGACTGGTTAGGTGTAATGTGCAAAGCCGGTAGATCTTCAATGAACGAATTTATACAATTGGGCCTGTTCTTGAATAATAATAATTCGAAACGCAACATTTTTAAGCCCCAGCAATTGATATAGTCGTATTTCTTTTTCCGTTTTTTACCACGTTCCTGTTTAATGGTTCGAGTACTATTCTTGTATACTAAAGATTATCATTGGATAGTTAGTCTGGCTTTTAAATTTCATTTTCTGCATTTGTCTCTAATGCAAAGACCTTCATAACATCTAAACTTTTTTCAACATTCAATTCTATTTCTTTTCCGCCCATAGTTTTATTGTTTCGGGTCATAAATTATTTCCCCAGGAATTGTACGCCACTCGTGAAATGACGCGTAGGCAATTCACTGAAGACCTCAAGATCACCGCCGGGTGGTTTCTAAATTTTTATTTAATAAAATGTTAACGTATTGATTAAGCCGGTGCTTGGAGGTAGTGTAATGTACCTCGCAATTACCACTGCCTTTCTGGAAGTCAAGCGTGCAGCCTTTTCAAATTGACATTCTAATTGCTTGTCTCTATTTTTAGTAGCTTTGGACGTTCGATTCTAGTCTTGAACATAAAGATTAATGTCATTTGTCAGTCACCATCGAAAAAGAAAATCACGTGGGATTAGTGGTCGTTTAATAGCGGATAAATTGGTAATTACTGGTTAACTCTTGAAGGAAAGCGGTTGCCAGTGGTGGACCGAACGCGGAGATATTACCAGACTTGTATTAAAATATGCCAACCAACTAAATTAAACCAAACTAGATATAGAAAAAGAAAACACAAGAAAGAATTGAATGTAGCGAAAGACTCATAACTTACTTGATTTTTTTTATATATTAAAATAACTAAAACTATCTTGTTTTCGACTTGATCAATATGTACAAGACTTACACCTGTTTCTACTATATAATGTATACATTATAAAATATAATTATTAATGTTTTAGTTGTTATTTTGATTGAAATTTAAGAAACGAAAAATAAAAGGTTCTTTAAACACTCTTCAAACTCATTTACATAAAAACCATTGGCTATAGATGTTAACATTTTGTTGGACATCATCATGAAATTTATACAAGAAAATAAACTTCATTACGTCTCATTAGGGATTTCTCGCCGCCAACCAGTTTTTAACATGATTGTCACGAATATGTTTAAGAATTACAACCGTTTTATTTGTTGTTGTTTTTATTGGTTTTTTGTTAACTTGTTTCTATTCATCATTCATCAAGGTACAGTTATGAAATTGTTGTACTTTAATGCCTTGGTCATCCCGCGTAGCTTAAGATGGAATACAGCGGACAAGCACTGCTGTGGTTTGATCCTCGGGCGTGGCAAAAATGTTTTCCTGACAAAACATCTCTGACATTGCGTCTAATGGTATAATTCTTGTTTCAACGTTGAGTCAGAAATAATGCGCTGTTAGTTGCCGGTCATTTGCAAAGATATTAGTAGTTAAAGGGTATACATCTATATCTTATTAAATATTTTTCAAAAAAATCAACGGTAAAATTATATTGGTTCCTTTATTATATGGTTGACTACCGAAAAGGCAAGAAGTTTTGCAGCAGATATATAGCTTTATACACTTTAAAGTACTGGTTACTTATCCAGACAAAGTCGATAAATTGGAAACATTTGAACATGATCGCATAAATTTAAATTATTTGACCATAATTTTAAATTGAGCATGTTATTTTTTGAGGAATTACAGAGAACAATTTGCGTAGATATTTTAGAAGAATTATCATCATATAACTATTATGTTTGAAAGCCAAGACCTTTAGCTTGCTATGCAACTAATGTTACCTTTTAGATAAGGCCATACCAGGTGCAGGCCGGCTCATCCGCACCATGAGAATGGTTTGCCCTATACGCCATTTAGTAAATTTTAAAAAATTCCCTGAAAATGATGAATGTTTTAGGCAATATGGGCAATTTCATATAGAAAATCTAGCGCTTTAAGGGTCATGTCAAGATTTTCATTTGCTTTCCTCTCTAAATACATCTAAAGACCGGTATGTTTTTGTAAAGGACGTTCGATTGACAGCTTCGTGTCAACATCCATACAGAAATATTTGTATAACGAGTTGTCGTTACTTTCACAGTTTTATGACGGGCCGTCGTCCATAACTCATCTTGTTTAATCTGTCAAAAACGTTGCATTTCACATCGCCAGCTAATCAGAAGACGTCTTACGTCTTACATGTCGCTACGAATCGTTAGACAGCCAATCAAATTCGACGTTACGTGACTTTCATGAAAACGCGGAGTCATTTGCGTTTAAAGTATAAGATATAATACGGTGTCGCCACAGGGTTTGGTACACCGTAAAGTTGTTTCAAGAAGGGTAACCACGTTATTTAAGGATTAGTGGGACCCAAAACTTTTTTAACACAGGATGAGGTGTCTGGTGGTTTTAGTGTTGTTTGGTAAGATAATTGTTGCTTATAATTTATATTTTAAAACTAAAACAATGTTCTTTTTCTTCTTGTGATCTATCGTCATCCGTTATATAGGTTAATTCGTTAAAATTGATAGCATTTGTTGCCTTTTTTTATGTTAAGTGAAAGATCTTTTGTATTTTTGCAAAGCCGACTTCGATTCGTTTTCATTTTTCTTCATATTTTCATCGCAGTATGATACGTGTTTGCATAATTTTGTAGCAAAATGTTTTGTATGTTTTAAACAAAACTCATTTAAACTAAATGTATTTTTTTCCTTCCCATTATCAGTAAAATCCTTGCCCTTTTTTTGAAAATTTAAGTTTTATATTTCAATATAGTTTTTATTTTTTATTTTTGTTACATATACTATTTCAAACTGCTATATTATACACAGTACACTTTTTTAATATAACAATTGACTATAAGTCTGAAAAGCTTTGTAGAATGCTAAGGTTAGAAGAATAAATGTAAATTATGCAATAATTCAAGTGATTTTGCGAATTTGTATTTTCTTGTAAAATGTTTTATATTATCACTTAAAATGCATAAACTTGATATCAATATCTGCTGACGATTTTGAAATATACATTAAGGAAGCGTTAATTTATTTGTATATTTATGTTCTTTTATCCAAATGTTAAAGGTTTTTTTTCCCAAGCATGCACGCACATTGAAAAGTCTACGTTGCATATATATCCTTTTATTCAGATATAATAATGTGATATTAATAAGAAATTATTTTTATTGTGATGACTACCACTCACTCCCTTCGTAGTTTTGCGAGTTGGCAAAGTACTTTAGCATCTATCAAATTATTATATAATACAAATATATTTCTGTTGCGGAAACTGTAATAATTGTATGCGTTAATGGTGAAGTAAATTGTTGTTTTTTTTATTATGTCTGGCTAAAAAAACTATTTTTTAAGCATATTTTTTACTATTCGAACTCATTTTTTTATAACCGTTATTGCATCATTATATAAAAGTTTTCGGATAAAATAAATATTTTTTGGCGCATTTTTTTTCTAAATAATTCAAGATTAATTCATATATTATGTCTGGATCATTACATTTGTAGCCCAGGCTTTAGAATTAGTCGCGATTTCATTTATGTCTTCTTCTTTGTACTAGACTTATGTTATGAGATAAATAAAAATCATATAACAATTACATGTATTCATTTGGAAAATGCAGCAACACCAGTTTGTATATTATTAAAGAATTAGAATGGATAGCATTATACGTTTAAACGTTATATAATATTATCTTAGAATTAATTTAACCAATAAATCAAATGAGAAAGTCGCGAATTCATCGTTGGCGACCATGAAAAGGTCGCCCGATCTAGGTTCTCAATTTAACCCTATGTCACGTCTGTTATTTATGAACTCTGCATATGTTATAATCAATCTTTGACTGTGGCGACCGAATTTTGTCGCCCGTTTTTGAGGTGCCGTGTAATATGACATTATGTCTGTGTATTTAGTGTAGTAACATGGACAGGTTGATTGTTTTAACAACCTGTCAAATGAGCATAACGTACAGGGTTTCTATTATTACGCAACTGAAATACAAACAAAACACAAATTACTACGCTGTGTTTATTTTGACAGATGACAATCGCCGCACTATTTACATCTTGTAATCTGTAATCGACAATATCACAATATGTAAAACACTTTGTGAAACAACATTTGAAACACGGCGAAGAAACGGTATAACCATTCGATGATTTTATTCCTTCTTAAGCAAAAAAAAGACAGCATGAACACGGAGGCCGCACGTTGAAATTACGTTATTACAAAACATATCTAGTAAAGAAAACATGTGTAATATTTTATTGTATTACAGTAACGCGTAAGAAAAAGAAAAAAGAAGCAATATGCATATCGAAAGGTGAAGGCCGTAAAAAGAACTGCAGTTAAAATATATTTAATAAGATAATTTGATCAAACGTTCATTTCTTCCTGTATATGTTTATTTATGTCATCGCCTCTTGTTTATTTACGTCACACATGACGTCATACATGCTTCGTTGTGGAAACGGCTTTGTCCGAAAGTTCATTTTGCGTGTGAGCCCTTAAGGTAACGTTTTCATTTTATTGACTGTTTAAATTTTTATTACTTTATCATGTAAACAGTGATGAGGCGAGTTTTGATACCGCTAGGGGGCGCATACGCGCACTTGTCATAGTATCAAAATTAATAATTACACCGTGTTTGGTAATGCATTCTTTCGGTTAAAAGTTGAAACCAATCTAGATGCGAAATATTTCTACAATCTAATTAATTATTTTGATGCTTAACGCTTTTCAAATGCCGTACATTTAAAAATTACCGCGTTATTGTAACTTCGTTTTTCATTGGATAGTCGTGACGTTTATATAGTCTGCTGTCAATATATGAGGAAATCTTACTATTTTTATAAATTCGTTATAAATATTCCTGACAGGTTATATGACTGTATATAAACGGTTGATTGTTATATATTTCCAAACAACCGTTTATATAAGGCCATATAACCTGTCAATTTTTTTTAGACATAATAATATACACAGATTGTAAAAGAAATATAAAATGAGCGTAAAGTGTGAATAAAATTATGTCGATATTTAACATCCAGTCGACGTCAATGGACTTGCTCGAAGCGTCACATATAAGTTTATGATATATAATAAACGTGATACTGTCAATGTTTCAGTAACTGAAGCATTCATATAAAATACGGAAATAAAGAAAAAATCGTAGGCAGCATTTTAAACGTCATAAGTAATTTAATAAAAGTGACGTCATGAGTGTTTAAAAAAAGACAATATGCCGACGTTTTATTATCATTATTATTATTATTATTATTATTATTATTATTATTATTATTATTATTATTATTATACAAATGTGATAGGAAGTACATTGTTTGCGTGCGCATCCATTAGAATGATTTTTATAAAGACTTCAAAACATGTTTAAATTCTGATTACGTCACATAAATGACGTCATATATGATGTTATTTAGTGCCCAAATCATTTTCAATAACGTTATGATTATAATTGAATTATTTTGTTGTGTCATTTTGAACTTGATGACATTTTACGCGATGCGTGAATAAATTCTTCTTGTATTACAATCAGGAAGTGAAGTTGCGAGATTGTTAAATGTGTGCGCACTTTTTTTTATGACAAATACAAAACAAAAGATGTTACACGGTAGTCCACAATCAAACTGACAAGTGATGGGACCAACGCATGCACTTGTTCAATTACATTTTGTTTATAGACAAATCGTGGTTTCAAAATGAAATTAAGTGGCTCTTTTTTCACATACAAGAGAGTAGGTGAAATTAGTGCAAAATGTTTAGGACAAAAAAACAACAAAAGGAAAACAAAACAACAATATTTATGATACCACAAACATCTTTAAGTTCATTAAAATATTATAGTAATATTAGATAGCGGCATGACCGAATGGTCAACGTGTCGTACTAGCAATCTAGGTCGCTAGCGTTATGGGTTGAAACCCCGCCAGCGACAAATCGCTGTTTCCTTTAGCAAGAAACTTTACACTCGTTGCTCAGTACTGGTTTGTTCCAGGAGAGCGGATTCTAAAGTGTGTCTGTATGCTTATAGCTTCGTACATAATCAAACTAAAATAAATTCTTTACAAACTATTACCGCTAAGGAAGGGAAAACAGCAACAACAAATAAGACAAGTAATTAACTTTTATTTCCGTAAGCCGACTGTAATTTCTACTTTTATATACGAGTTTCATCAACTCAGCCCTTGAATGAATTTGAATTATTTTTTTTTTTCATAAATGTTCACAATACTTTTCTTAAGATTGATCATTGAAAAGAAAATATCATTTGCTCATCAGAAGTTGGGCCGCTTTAAACCTAAGATACTATAAATACTTATTTTATAAGAAAGAGTTAAAATAGCAAAATCAGCATTTCCCATTAATTAATCAAATTCTAGTTAATAGATGTATTAATACAGTTTTTTTATGTGTAAATATTTTTTTAATTAATATTCTGTATTGTGATAGATTGAGGAACATTTTTTTCAGCTGTGTTTTTATGTTAAAACTCATAAATAACAACTAATTATCAGAAGAAAAAGACAATGTTCAATGAAATGATATGTAAATAATATTCACTATTCAAATTTAATGACATAACATGAAACAAAAAAAAGTTACACCTGGCGAATAAATTTTATTGTAATGAAATTTAAATACTTTTTTTATTTCTTTCATTTTTTTTTTATAAATTAATAAAAACACCTTTTATATTTATTCGTTCTTCTTACGTAAAAAGAGGAAATAAATCTTTACAACCGGTGTATCGATAAATTAATAAATAGATAAAGCCCAGAATGTCCGATTGTTCAGTCCAATTTAAGATTGATGTTTCTATTTTGTTTTTCCTACCTATCCCTTAAAATTGGCGTCAAGAATTTTTAGCGTTAAAGTTCCAAAAGAAAACAACACCGGAAATCGTTGGATAATTTAAATTGTGTGACATCATATCCTGTCTGACGTCATTCCCTGTTTCATTTTATCATTATTGTAAGAAATTTCAAATAAATAATGTTATGTTATAATAATTTAACATGAAATAAAGGCATGTAACTGATTGTTAAAGTCTTAATAGTAAATTGTGGAAAATCATTTGTTTAAATCAAAACAACGATTCGCGCATTCATTAAAGAAACAAAAATCGATACTTCCGTGTGCAAAGTATAGTAAGTTGCTTCAAAGAATATGCCTTGCTTCAAAAATCGGTATACCGCAAATATGCTTTGCCTTACGGTAGCAAAGTTTAGAGTGATATTAAAGCTTTTCTTTATTTTCATCAATCAATTAAGATTGCATCATTCATTGATAAAACGAAAATGCTTAATTAACCACAGTTTTAAAATAGATTCAACCATGTAATTACAAGTCATGATATGTCCTCTCTTTACGCTAAGACAATAAATCATATGTTTCAAAAAGTATTTGTTAATGACGTAAGAACAAATTGCACGATTTTTGACAAGTCAATAAAGACTCGACTGACAGGATGCATTTTCCTTTAATTGATTTGTTTACGAAATAAAAAAAAGGGAAACATGAAATCTAACCGTTGATATTTGCCCTATGGCAAAAGTAAATATTCATAAGCTGTACCGACAATACACAAGTCACTTGTCAACAGTTGTTTCTTGTCAAAACTCGTGCAAATTTTCGTTCTCATTACGCAACTTGTCGAAAGGTTGAATTGGTCCATCAAAGCACACGCATGTCGAAAGGTTTAATTGGTCAATCAATTTCAAAACAAACTGCATGCGCCTTTTCTATAGGTTTGTTTATTTATTTTTAGCTCAGCTCGACTTTATAATTGAATCCTGGAAAGTGTATTTTAGTAATAGTAAAGTTGTAAACATCCCACGATTTTGCAAAAACAAAAAAAAAAAAAAAAAAAAAAAAGATCAGAAATGATGTCAATCAATGTTAGAAATGCAATCTCATTCCGATTGTTTGACTGCCTACACAAAAAAAAAAATCAAATACTTTTTTTGCGACTTTTTTTAAAAATAATTGTTTAGTAATAAAATGTTGAATTCTGCTGTAAACGGTGCTAGGGAGGGGTATGTAGGCGAAAGCTTGCTACGTTTCTAATTACTAACCATTTTGTTGTAAAACCAGCGTGGTTTGTGCAGTCTTCTCGTACATCAAACAAGAAATGTAGTATTTACAAGGTGTAAAAATGTAAGTGAATCTGATATTCGGATCAATGATTGGCAGAGTCACACTCTCAGTTTGTTTCAATTAGAAAATAAAAATAGAAAGTAATGTTCAAAGTACCTGTTCTATCATCAGAATAATAGTGGCAAAAAAAAAGTAAAACAACAAAGAATTTAAAAAAACACAAAAAAAAACCAAAACAAAACAACTTAACCAAAAGCAAAAATGACACAAAACATCCTATTATTTTTGCAATTTTTGATGCAAATGTTGAATTCCGCTTAAGCCGGTGCTAGGGGTGTGGACGGTAACTTGCACTTTCCATACCGCAATACCGTCCCAGGCTCAATCAAACCGAGCCTGCAACATTTTCAATTATGCCGTGTTGGAATCCTTTAGGGATTCGTGGCGATTTTTCCCCATCAAATATGTGAAGAAAGAAATACAGATTTCAAATAAGCCTTTTATATTGTAAGGAATACAGTTATTAAGAACAAAATTAAACTTTAAGATTAATTATTTCTAATCCATCATTTCGCCATGTGTCTTTACAGAACTGATTCAATTAACTCAAATTCACACGAAAATAATTGTATGCGGTTTGTTCGGAAATAATAGTATAGTAGTAAAACTGTCCGAATCTGTCCGAATGTGGCCATTTTTTAGCACGTGCATGACAGACAATTTATTTTACACCTTTTATAGTTCGATCCATCACAACAAAAGATACGGAAAGAGTCAAACAAGACCACATTTGGTTGGTCAACCACAAGAAGACACCCATGCTCTTACATAAACACATCAAGCTGTCAACTTTAAAGTATTGCATCGATATATCTAACTGTGTTGGTAAAAAATGATAACTGGCAGATGCATATACTCGTACTCGTATATATAATATATGCTTCGTACAATAATTTGAATAAGTTTGCAAACGAAAAGAAGTGCACAATTTTGATCATATTAATTATCGATTTTATTTTATTTCATTTCAGGGTTGGCAGGTGCCGCCTTTGGTAAGTTAGCAGACTTTTAAAATACTTTTGTCATGTTGTCCTTTTAAAAATGTTCCTTAATTAAAAAATAAAAACAAAGAACAACTCCACTGAGATTTTAATAGCCTAAACGCATGAAAATGAAAAAAAAAACTTACAAAAATCGTTTCGGCACTAAAAAAAAAAATGTTACACAGATAATACAAAAATATACTCAGAATCGAATCAAAAATAGACATAAAGTGCGATTATTAGCACGATTTGAGTTTAAAGTATTAAAAAACTTTTCTTTTCAAGGTCATTTTGCGCAATGAAATATTTATTCTGGATATGAAATTTTGAACACAGGTTATATATATGGACATACGTCAAGTGGTATAAAAAAAATCTCGAAAAACATATTTCTAGTCGAATCTTATCAGAAAAAAAACCTCAGTGGAGTTCCTAGTGGAGCGGTAAGAATCATTAGAACAATCGCATTAGGAGTACAAAAAGAATTATTTGATGAGAATTTCACATATATTTGAACTTTCCCTATTTTTATACATTTTAAATGTCTGGTATTTGATATATTTTGTACAACATAAAATTGTATGCATGTAAACTTTAAATTGTATGAATTCAATCGTCTAGTTTCTGAAATCCCAAAATAGATATAATAATGCAGCAGATCTGTTTGCAATAGGCTACATCAAAATTACTAAGTGGTACAAATTTGTCGCTACAGTATTTGTTTTTACGTCAACATTTGCTTTAAGTGATACGGTTGAAAGTATATGACGTCATTTTGACAAGTTTTTGTGTTGGAAACCCAAAAAATCAATAAATAATTTAATTTTGGGTGCCTTTCTTTATTTTTCTTTGCATATTTTTTCATTTGAAATGCTTCACTTGATTTATAGAAATATATCAGTGATATAAAATTTCACTGTTTTGAATTTAAGCCCCTTACGTTGTTTCAGTGAAATCCACTAAACAGAACTAATCAACTTAATTCGTGACGTCGCAAATATCACGTTGTATATTATTTGGCAGCTATTATTATTATTGGTAAAAGTCCTTTTAACTTTATTCATGTTAAAGAAATTTGTTTGTTTAGTTTTAGATTCTTTTCCACGAGATCCTGTAAAGCAAAACACATTTAAAATCTTGCTTGCCACCGTGAAGGTATACTTTTTTGTGCTCAACATGTGATGAATTTTGATTTAAACTGGAACTTAAAAAAAATTCCAATATAATTTTGATTTTACAATTATGTCAAGTATGTGTTCCTATTCTATGTTGTTATTTGCATTTTTGTTTCAAAATCCGTGAATTTCGTTTATGTTTAGCACAATCATATGGTAAATGGCCAAAATGGAAACAACCAAAATGGCAACCGCCTAAATACAAACACCGTATAGGTATGGACTAAATGTTAAGATAAGGCTTTGTGACGTCAGTATCTGCTTTGTGACGTCATAATAGATAAATGACGTCACCATTTGCTTTAATTCCCCGCTTTTCCACGTTCCTGATTCCCAGCTTTTTCACCCCATGTAACCAAAGACAATTTTGTTGAGTTTCAGGGATTACTTTTAAGGAACACGGAGCTTGAAATTGAGCAATATTTTGTTTTTCTGTCTAAATTTTGCTTGTTTTAACATTATTATAGGTCTGTTCCCTTCGAAATACCGCATGTATATTACATATCACTGAATGATATGTGTGTCATATTTATTATTGAAGCAACTCCTTAAGGCTTTTAATTTGTAATAAACATAACTTCCATGACCGTTTAATAACCTATAATGGCTTAGTCTGTTCAAGTGACAAACATTTTCATTCATTTTGGTGGTTAATTCGTATTAAAAAAAATATTTTTTACTCTCCCTATATATTTGGTTTCCTTCTTTGTAACGTTCATTTTCTGTGGTATTATTTAGACAAACATCCCAATCCTTTAGGCGCTTAACATTTTGACTTTGTTGTTACCAATGCGATTATTGGTTCCAATAGTTTAAGTTCTGAACAAAAGAGTACTTTTTAGACCGGTGCAAGGGGGCATACAAGACGAGGAGACTATGATTTTCTTATAAACTAACTAAATTAAATCTAGTCCAAAATTTAAGATAGATACTCGATCTACAAGGAATGAAGATCGCCTTTTTTCTGAACAATAGATAATTTTTAGGCGGTGCTAGGGGGCTTACAAGATGTTCCACCACTCAACACCTCTCATGAACAGACTGAAAATAAAACCTAGATCACAATTTTAGATAGATGCTTTTACATGATATATTTGTATAATTTTCTTGTTAACTATCAAGTTCATTTCATATATTACATTTTTATTGGCACTCGTAACCGAATTTATATTTCTGATTGGAAACAACGTATTGACATAAATATTGTATGTATGATCACTTGTACAAACAGAGTGCAGTGTAATAAAGCAAGAATTGTAACATATGTCGATATTTTATTATTATTCGTTTTATTGAAATAATATTCCGGATAATGTTATGTCTTAACATGACAATTGAATGTTTAACTGTAATTAAAATATGTTCTTTGTCGGAAATAGACTGAAATTATATGTTGTTTTCATAAATAATCACATGTACCGGGATTTTAAAACTATGTACGGGTGTTTGAGTCACGTTTTTAAAATATATCATATATTAAATAAAATTTAAATCATTTTGCACTTGCGACAAAATTTGTAATTACTGATGTAAATTCGGATCGTTTTATTTTTCGGACACACCCAGTTTTATAATTTATTTTTAGCGATTTATTTTTACTTAAGTATTCATCATTCAAAATTTTATTGCACACGTTCATTGAATCATATCAGGAAAGGCGGACATACTTCAACCATTCATTATTAATTTTTATAACATTTAAAATGTTTGTAATATTTTAATACATGTATGCGCTTATTTTAAATAACACGGCTATTTTATTGGTCAATTAAAGTTGACTTAAACTAGGCAACGTACTTCGTCAATAAAATTTGACTTTTTCTTCATTCACATAGCGTTAGATGATGTATGGTCAAGAATTTGATATGCCGTAGGCCTTCAAACTGAACTTTCTCTATTTTTATAATAGTTTGAAAGCCTTGTATGAGATAAATATGTGTATAATATGTGTATAATATGTGTATAATATAACATTGTGTTCATGTAAAATGTTTACCTGTGCATTCTGTCTGTCAATTCTTCAAATGTCTTAATGAATTTTCATTGCATCAAGTCTGTGTGCAATAAGCATCTTTTCAATCTTTTCAGGACAAAAAAAGTGGTATTCCCGGACTTTTTTAATTATACTTTATATATTTCTTTCTTTTTGTCCCGTGAAACTATTTAATTCTTTTAAAGATAGTTTTAACCACTATTTTAAATTTCATTTAAATATATTTTATTCTTAGTAAGATTTCATTTTGTGTATCACCTGTAAGAAACTTATTTTTTTTATAAACTTAAGGATCGAGTCAAGTAGGAAAACCTTATCAGGATAAACATGTAAATATTCATCGCCAAATGCCAAGATCGGCGGTTAAGGTTTTAATATTTTTATATGAATACATATACAAAACATACGATGATATTATTTTATTAAACATAAAATACCACACTCTGAATAATAAAGAAAAGTCAAAGAAAAGTAAAAATAAATAACATGGCATTAAAAAGTTATTTTACATGTTTCTTAACAAAAAGTTTTGGTATTATTCTCTTTTACGCAATTCTTAGCAAATATGTTAAGTATCATAACATTGTAAAATCTGTTCACGTTTGGAATCTTAATGTTTTACCTTTTATTTTACAGGAATCCTTTATAAAGACTGTTGTTTTTTTGTATCAGATATACCATTTTAACTCGAATCTGTGGCCGATAACGTCAACATTTTTTTCTTAAGCAAACGTTAACTTTTTTTTAATAGACACTTTTAGTTTATTATCACAATAAAATTAATAAACTGCAAAGGCATGACAGAAATTAGTTGGCCACAGTGTTCAGTATGGACACTTCAGCCCTAAGCATAACATATTTATCAAGTTTCGAGTTAGAATCGTATAATCCAACCCTTTTACCCTTTGGTGTGTGGTATTTATAAACGAAATCCCCATATTTCGCAACCGCAATAGCTTATTTCATATCACCTTCCTGTGCTAATGCTTTTACCTAAATCCCTATACCATACCAATTTTGCAGGCAACCTTTACGGAAATAATTACGGAAATAACTTCGGAAATTCGTACGGAGGTAAAGGCGGGAGCTACGGTAAAAACACCCATACACATAAACACACCCATACTACGAAATATGTGGAGAAAAAAGGTGCGTATAAATAATTGTTCAAGTTCGATGCGACGGATGGACTAGAATTTACAACTATATCTCGGAAGTCCGTATTCATAAAATTAAAATCTGAAATTAAAGTCCCTGTCATTTATACATGTATTAAAAAAGCTTCAGATGAGTAGGGATCTGTCCGCATAGTGTGGATTCTTTAACGTTTATTTAACAATTCGTTAAACGTCCAATAAGACAATTGTAAGCAAACATTCATGTCTCAAATTTTACAGAAATAAATATTATAAAAAATGAAAAAAAGAAGATATTTCTTGATCGAAAACATATGTCAAAGTACTCTTATGTCTATATTCTATTTAACCGATTGTATCATTTGTTTATTCGAGTTAGTTTTCCTACATGTCTTTAGTTTATTGCCAGGTTCACAAATTTATAGTTAGCTCCCCTACCTTTAGCAATTTTTGTAGTAAGCTCCCCTACCTTTAGCTTTTTTGTAGTTAGCTCCCCTACATTTAGCATTATTGAATTCAAAATGTGTATAATTCCTGTAATTTCTTTCCCAAATTGCATGATACTTTGTCAGTGCTTATTTATAATATGCTAAGATTCAAACGGATAAAATTACCTTTTTAATTTTATGTTAACATATAAGATACTCACATAGAAAATGAATTTTAACTTTAACGTATGTTAAATATTAATTACTTAATGCTAATATTCAAATAGTAGTTATATATTGATTATTTAATGCTGATATTCAAATTGTAAGTTAAATTATTATCTATAGCTAACATTCAAAGTGTAAGCTAAATATTGATTAAATAATGTTAAACGTTCATCTTTAGCTTAATCATTAAACATTGTTCTACATAAATTTAATGTTTAAGCTAATTGCTAATTATTTTCCTGCATGAACTTTAAGTGTAAGCTTTTTCTTGATTTTTTTTATAAATTAAGTGTAAGCTTAACATTGATTTATTTGTTAAACATTATTTAAACATTAATAAATGGGTTGTATCTCTTCTTGTTGTGCGTGCGTTAACTTGAAATAAATTTGACATTCTGTATAAAGTGTTGATATAATATACAGTTATTGATTTTTTTTCTGTTTTTGTATTCTTACAGTGCCAGTACCAGTGCGTAAGTAAAAATAAAAAACTTCTTATTATAATTATTAAAATTATTATTTTGTTTTGCAAATTTATTGTAAAGATACAGGCTTTTTTAATCATGATTTTATTTTGCCGGATACAGACACAAGTCAAAAGATTATGTTTCACGACAATTTGAATAAAGCTTTCTCTATTCCATAAAAGAAACACCGTCGAAGTGTTTACATTTTTTTCAACAAGCTTAAATACTCGTAAATATGTTTGCCTTCAAATGTTTCCTGCCAATTGAAAGAGTCGTTTCAAAAGTTCTGCATGAATACCGATTCCTAAAATGTAAATGTCTGTTCATAGTCTGATCAAAACATTTTATTTTCTTTCATTTTCAGATGTGCAAGTACCTAAGCCATGTAAGTGTTTAAAAGTACTATCATTATTTTCATGAGTGTAAGCAAAGTAATAATGAAATAACAAAAGGTTTTCATCTGTTTTGTAAAACCATTGCTTTTTATGTAGTCTGCGCAAAGTTTGATTTTGATTGTTAAACTTAAAAAAAAAGCCAAGAAATCAATATATCTTATTTGCATTTTTGCCGTCATATACGTAAAAATGTATTGTTTTATTTAATTATTTATAATTTTAATTTAAAGAGATACTATGATTAAATTCTATATTATAAAAGATTGATAAATGATACACAGTCTCTTTGTAAATATAAATTAATCATGTTTTACGTCACACAAAGTAGATATGCTATGCTAAAAATAATTATGAAGTCACAATATGAATATAGCGTCATTAAAAACTGCCACTTTTTTTTTTAAATAATACCAACTTTACTTGACCTGTAATAGGGAACCTAGATTCCCATAAATAGTATCATTCATTATTTTATTCAAATTAGACATATTCAGAAAGATTTAGATTTCAATACATTTCTATGTTTAAAATGTTTTACCCAACGATGAGTATAGTATATCTTTAAGTTCAACAACCAGTCGATGCACTCGAGTCCTTTCTTACAAGCTACCACAGTATTTACCAGATGGTTTGAATCAGACTGGTTCGCCAACGAACGCTTTAAATGTTCTGGACTGGAACCTTCTTCTTTATAAAAAACAAGACAGCTTCTGTTGAAAATGTCGAATCTTTAATTTTTGCTCTTTTTATCATGTACATATTTCATTATTTTTCATGTGACAGTTAGGTTGAATAATTGCATCGATTAATATTTATGTACAATGATATATCGCTGAACGGAACTTGAGTCATGTATAATCTGTTAGAACGCTGCACGTTCTCTCACGTGCTAATACTATGTAAATAATAAAGCTATTTAACCCAAAGCACCTGCCGCGTATTTGATTGAAAATATTGTAGAAAAATGGGCAGTACTGCAAAATCATGTGCGAGCAACGACATGTCGGCGTTTTTATTCAGTCTTCTGCACTCTCATTAACTTTACATATCATGTTTAAAACTAAAACGGGAGGAAGTAACACGTGGAAGTACACAATGCATGATTGTTTGCACGTGCTTTACGTGCTTAATTATGAAAAAATATAATATGTTGTTCATATAGGGCAACGTTTTACATAATTGATATGTTTGTAATAGAACTTATATGACAAGTTTTGATAACAAGGAAAACAAATGTTGAATTACATAATTGCAAAACAAAAGAATATCCATAAAAAGAATGAAAATGAGGTTAACAAAGTAAAAAAGCAAAACAGGAGAACACAGAATACAAAAATAAATAATTATGTAAAAAATGAAATAAATATATAAATTAAAGAAATGAATAAATAAATAAATAAATACCGGTAAAATATTTCACATTTATCGCTATTTTATCAAGCATCTAGCATTCTAAAACCGTTATTCAAACATTATAAAATCATATTGCCCTTTCTAAAGAAGTAAAGATGTATTTGTTAGTGAGGCATAATGCGCCCTTTAGAAAGTTTTTTTTCCATCTACAAAGGCGAGTTAGTCTTCAAACATGTAGGAAATGGAAAAAAAAAAACAAAAAAAAACATCAACATAATTGAACAAGTCATGATTTTTTTCTAGCATCTACTAAGGCAATGTTGTTTATTAGCCAGCATAGAATTGCGGTTAATAAATCGATATTAATCGATATGTAGATAATAATTTTGTATTTTTATTTTACAGACCCTGTAGTACGTTATGTTCCCGTACGAGTCATTCAGCACGTGCCCGTGGAGGTTGTAAGGAAGGTACCCGTGCCACAACCTTGTAAGACATCATCAATTTACACTATACTTTACAACACAATAAAAATGTTGTATTTTTTTTCATTACATATAACACGTTTACAGGTTTATTTTAGATGATAATTTTGAAATATTTTTCATAACTTTTTTTTAATAATAAAGCGATACATATATACCAAGTATTTGACTACTGATTTTGTTTACCGATACTTGTACGATAATCGATTTTTTGAATGGAAAACCGTGAGTTATATGACCTTATATCCGTTCCAACATGGTCATATAACCTATGAAAACTTTTATAACTTATATACAAATGTAATATATTACCTATAAGAAATTTGTCTGAACGGATATGTTCTTTCTTACGTTCTTTATAGCCTTGTTATATCTTGTTGCTTATCAAATGTTAGAATAAACGTCATACTTATTGTTTTAGACCCAGTTGTCAAGAAGGTACCAGTTCCCGTGGTAAGGACCGTTGAACGAAAGATACCCATTCCCGTTCACAAACCAGTTCCATACCCAGTTGAGCGAAAAATACCCGTGCCAGTCCACGTACCAGGTGCTTGTTATAATACTTCTTAGACGCTCTGTTACACTGTATATAAACCCTTTCACAAATATGTTTTACTAAGATTGTAACAAATATCGATCATATAATAATCTCATATAAAGTTTTATTATTTAAAATAATCTCATACAAAGAAAAGTCGCGAAATATCTCTTTTTACTTTATACTTTAAAAGTTTATGTTTCTTATAATAATATGCATCATTTGAGAGCATAGCAATACTCGAGAGCAGAGAAAATCCTTACTTTTTGAGCATAGAAATACACTGTAGTAATACTAACTATTATTTTCAGTTCCAGTACATGTACCAAAACCATACCCAGTGCACGTGGTGAAAAAAGTACCCGTACATATTCCAGTCAAAGGTATGTAGAGTTACGAGTATCTGATAGCACGTAAAATAATCTCATCTACTGTAGTTACAATCTTCATTTACATAAATACACGTATAGACAATATATAGTTAGTTTTTCAATTTTTTCTTAATGTTTGTGCATCATTTGCAACGGCCATGATATAGAGGACGAGTTCCACTATTTTCTGTCAGTTAGTTATACATTGTTTTCATACCTAATTACTAGGGTATGATGGTTAACAAATAAGCAAAACCAAAATGTTCACCTAATGATATAAAGGCTTTAAGCAAATTTATTAGAATTCTGATCTTTTTCTTCACTTTTAATTGATAATCATAGTAGCAAATTAATGCCAGGCATCTAGTTCAAAATCACTAACCCAAGCATCATTATAGACGCTGCAGTTAAAATCAAAATCTATTTCCATTATTTCTAGTATTTGCGCTGAATATCTTTTGAACAGTGAGATTGTTTAATTATTGATGCAATTTTGTTATTCATGATCATATAGCGTCACTTTATGTAACCAATATTTTACTCGTATATTTCAGTACCAGTCGTTGTACCTAAGCCTGTACATGTTGTCCACAAACAGAAGGTACCAGTCCCAGTTCCCGTACCTAAACCGGTTTATATTCAAAAGAAGGTTGCCGTACCCGTACCTAAACCTTACCCAGTTCACAGACCATGTAAGTTTTCGTTATTATAAGTTATTATCCAAAATATTAAGAACAGATGTGTCATTTTGAATAGCAAAACATAACGGATAATATCATGTTTAAACAAAAAACCTCCAATTAACTAATATCATTCAATTAAAATAAAGAAATATCACTTTAGTATGAATCTTATTTACACACCGGAATTGTTCCTCATTCAGGCAATGGCAGTTGAAGTCATACTATGTATGTGTTTGTTTAGTCACCGTTTCTTCTTTGATTTGATCTATATAATATGTTTAATTTGCTTGCTTTCTTAAATTTCAGACCCAGTTCACGTTAAAGTGCCAGTACCCAAACCTTACCCAGTTCACGTACAGGTTCCAGTACCTAAACCAGGTTTGTGTAATAATATTTTGAAATCAAATGAGACGTCACGAAGATGACGTAACATATTCTTTCTACCTTATTAGAATGAACTCAACTGAGGTCCAAAAGCCTCAAAACATAAAATTTAAATTTTCTTAGATATATTAGCTGGAGTACTAGAAACTGAAATATACTGTATGCAAACGATAGGTAAGAAATATAATAAGAAAATAAATTAATAATTTTTTCTTCAATATTTGCTCAATTTTCACCATTGAAATAATATTTATTCTAGAAAAACGGAGTGAATTATCTACTGGTCTACACCTACACAAAATGGTTATAAATGTCAGAAAATTTTTTTTTTAGCCACGTCATGTCACAACACTTATGTCCCTTTAATTGTCCTGTTACTAGAACATATGAGCCGCGTCACGACAAAACCAACATAAAGGGTTTGCGACCAGTATGGATCCAGACCAACCTGCGCATCCGCGCAGTCTGATCAGGATCCATGCTGTTCGCTATCAGTTTTTTTTAACTGTTATAGGGTCTGTAAGCGAACAGCATGGATCCTGATCAGGCTGCGCGGATGCGCAGGCTGGTCTAGATCCATGCTGGTCGCAAACCCGTTATGTTGGTTTTGTCATGACACGGCTCATATATTAAAATAGCAATCATTTACATCTAATTATACGACGAGTTGATTGGTTAACTAAAACATGTCAGTTCACTCGAAAGATGAAATAAAATTTTCTTCTAAACATAATTAAAGCAAGCCCCAAATAGATCATTTTATGACAAAGTACTATCAAAATACTGTCCATCTTTAAGAATGTTAAAAATTGACATTTATATATTTACTTCTGATTTAATTATTTTGTAACGTTATGTATCGTTTTATGTAAACATTTTTTATTCGGGGTTTGCTTTTTGTGATATTAATTAAAATCAAATTTGTCAACAACTTTGACAGAAAACTGTTACTGCCATTGTCACCGCCTACAAAATGATAGAGACGTAATTTTAAGGTTTATTTTATTACAAAACTGATTATTGTTCGAGCAATTAAAATCAAGAGGTGACTGATGATTATAAACATTTTGATTTATGATTAAATATTTCTATAACATTAAAGCTGCATGCCCCCCCCCCCCCCGATGAGATATTTAAAGAAAATCTTACTTAGGAAAAAAGTTGCCGTTAGTGATGTTATCCTCCACCGGTTGATATTTTATTTTATAATTTTTGACATGACGTCAAAATATTTTTGTAATGACGTGTTATGACGTCATTCTTAAAAAATGATATGCAGCTTATAAGTTGAGCAGAATAAAACACCGAATGCATTCGAAATCGGAATGAATGAATACATGTATCTTGTACCAATTTCTTTGACTGTTTTCATTCAAATATTTCCGTAAGTTTACGTATACGTCATATTTTTTGTATTTTCAGTTCCAGTAATGGTTGAGAAAAAGGTCCATGTCCCAGTACACGTCCCAGTTCATATCCCAGTAGAACGTAAAGTTCCAGTCGCTGTTCCAGTTATTAAAGAAAGGCCTGTTCCATACCCAGTTAAAGTGGCTGGTAAGTTCAGTGGAGTCCCTTTAATAGTCCTGTTACTATTTATAGGAAATCATGTAACCACTTAGTGTCCGAAAATATTGTTTAAACACTTAACTAGTTAAAGTGACCGGTAAGTTAACAATGCATGTAACCACTTAGTGTCCCCGAAAATATTATTTATACACTTAACTAGTTCAAGTGACCGGTAAGTTCTCTACACGTTACCATTTTAAGTGACCGATAAGTTGGACAATACACGTAACTTGGTAAATTTACAAGTAAGTTCTCTTTATACTTGTAACAAAAACGACACGATTGAAAATAGTGCAAGCTCCGTTTGATTGAGCCTGTTTCAGTTTTAAGTTGTCTATTTATGTAACTATTGAAATGAGCGTTTTTGAACTCCTCTATACATGTAACCAGTCTTATATTGTCGCACTTTTCATAAACATACCTATTCCATGAAGCAGTATTTTTAATTACATTAACAAAAAATGTAAATATAATTAAATAAATAAGTAAATAAATAAATAAAAAAAATACTATTTATACATGGCGCATTGCAATAATATAACATTATAAATTAAAGCACTTTTATATGCTTATTAATATTTAATGCATTATCTTTATACAGTCATGACAATTTTATTTTATAACACGTAGTTCCCGTACCCAAGCCTTACCCCGTAGTACACAAGGTTGCTGTTCCAGTGAAACAACCCTACCCTGTTCCAGTAAA
Organism: Ruditapes philippinarum; assembly: GCF_026571515.1. Classification (NCBI taxonomy): domain Eukaryota; kingdom Metazoa; phylum Mollusca; class Bivalvia; order Venerida; family Veneridae; genus Ruditapes; species Ruditapes philippinarum. The sequence goes on along the minus strand of NW_026859056.1, from coordinate 112,019 downwards.
AACACCAGTAGCTGTTCCAGTTGAGCGAAAAGGTAAGTTCTGACTGACTGTGTGACTGATTGATTGATTGATTGATTGATTGATTAATTGATTGATTGATATTTTCTCTTCAATATAAAAGTTATGTTTTCATTATTTTCTAAAAGCATTTTGTCAGAAGTGAAGCAGCATGCCTCCAGATTCATGCATGTTTTTATGAGCATTTTAAAAACAAATATATTTGTCAAACTGGAATATAATGTTTTTATCACACACCCGTGCAGCTTTAACGTTTCCGTAAAATGGTATTGCACGGCCGTGCATATATTTTGACGTGACGTCATAATATTATTTTATCCAACTCGTTCAATAAATTCAGTATTAAACTTATATTCATTTAATATCCTCTATTTATTTCAATGAAATCGAAATATTTTGATACTATCATATTTTGTTCACTTTAATTATTATACTAATGCTTCAATCATATCTAAGGAAAATTATATTATGTTTTAATTTTATTTTGTTATTCTTATTTGTTAACATGGCATTGTTACAATCTTATATCAAACGAACGACGTAATTAAATTTAATGCTATGCCATGATATGGCTTTTCTTAATATAACAAAACGTTAATTATGTATAAAACATAATTATCAAAGAAACTAGTTCACAGTCAAAATCAAAAGGAACATCGTATTTAGAGTGTAATAATAATTTTATTACTTGTTGTTTACATTGTAAAATAGCAGTTATCAACATACTGACATATTAGCATACATATGATTGGCCCAGGTGGGTTATACAACCAGTTTTAACATTTACAACAGTGCCTCGGATAAGCCGGGCACCAAACACTTCCAGTGTTTACAGCTTTATGCAAATTGTCTGACGTGCTTTCTAGTTGATACACCTAGTCAAACATAGCCAATTATTGAACTGGCTTCGTTCTTATCACTGTTAATAGAGGTTTGGCCTAGTCTTGAATAGACTTTGCGGCTTAAGTTTGTTTCTCTGATACACACCAAATAGGTCCGTTCTTTTGGCAGCTCAAACACTTCTAATTTAAGACTCCCCAAAAAATATATCTATCCAAGCCTAATAATCTACGCATGATTCCTAGTTGTGACTCATTTTGCTCTTTGTAGCTGAATGGTTGCGTTATGCCGCATTTAATGGTTTAGGTATAATAAACTGCATCCACCGTTAATCCCAGCGTATTCGTGAGAGGCGACTAAATAACTGGAGTCTATGCATCTCTTAGCTCCAGTCGGTTAGGTGGTTTTGATCTCTGGCGTTGCTTTGAATATTGTAACACCCGAGATTTTCCAAAACTCATCTTTTTTGTTTCGGCGCCATATGACCTATACAGTGTTGGTGCACCGCAAAAGCAACCACACAAATAAACACATTTATGTTTTGTCTTTTCAGTTCCAGTACCTTATCCCGTGAAACACAAGGTTCCATACCCAGTTCACGTTCCTGTAAGTATACTATGAATCGGAATCATTCACCGGTCCTTGTTTATATACTTTCTCTGGGTAACAAAAGACAGATACTACTGATCTTAGCAAATGTGGGTTTACCAAATCTACTCACGTGATACAAAATCTATTTTTAACTACTAATGTTTAACGCGTTTGCTTCTTTATTCTGAATGGCACAGCGCCTCTTCTTATTTTATTTAGGATTTAGTAGATTTTCGTTATAAGATCGGAAAAGAATGCAAGAAATTGGCAGTTAACCTCTGTCTTAAGTATTGATAATGTATCGGCATCAAAAGAACACTTTTTAACGCTGAATCTGACTTACCACTAAGGAATTTATTTTTAAGGAAATGTTCTTATTTTAAATTTGCAGGTTCCTGTTAAACAACCAATGCCTTATCCAGTTGTACAAAAAGTCAAAGTTCCAGTGAAGGTCCCGTACCCGGTACCCGTCCAACCCAAGAAAGGTATTTACTAAATTTCTAAACCTTAAAACAATTATTATCATTATGTAACCGAAACAATGTAACATGAATAAGCACAGCAATAAGTTCAGCAAACATTTAAAACTTGTTAAAGAACTGAAAATTCTTTACCATATTAATAATTATATAACAGAAAGGAATCAAAGAGCAGTAAGCACTTTTCAAAGCTGTTAAATATCTGCCCACATAAACCACTAAATAGGGTTGAATAATAACGATAGTTTTGAGTAACATATTTTTTGTGTGTCAGGTTGCCAACCATTTGTAGTATTGTAATTATTTGGAAATGATTTACTAAAAAATACTTTGAAAATGAATATTTATGATTGTCATAAACACCAATTACGTCATTATCACAGGTCACTATTCAAGTAAGTCCAACCTTTGGATAAATTCCCCTGCAGCAGGAAAAATCAGTAAAGATGCTTTGCCTAACCATTCCCTTCATTTGCCACCCCAAAACAGCAACAGTCTGGACACTACAATATTCATTTTCCCCATCTTATTTGTACACTAAAAGAGTTAAATAAATTAAGTATAGTATATGCCGCAGTAAAGGTCATCTTTGTTTATAGCCAATGAAAATGCTTGCTTTCCCGCTCAATCTTTGTGTGATGCTAACTCTCTTTTATACAATATAACAAATATTTCTTATAATTATCTGAATATTTCATGGAATTAACAGCACCTATGAGAAAACCAAAGAAGTTTCAACGTCATTCAAGTGAGGCGATACGTTTTGTTATTTAGAAAGCTTGCTTTTTTGTATTACAAGTATTGCTCATATGTTTTGCTTAAAAATCACACACTGTATTATATATGTATGTCAATACCAAGATGTGTTATAACCCGTAGGTGCTTCATATATGTGTCTTCTTATATATTGTATTCCCCGAACACGTAGACGTTAGAGTATTATATGTTCACGTAGTATAGAGTCACATATTATCTCAAATATATTGGAATTGATCGTGAGTTTAGGTTATATGGTGACGAAATGTTAGATTTGTTGAACCAAATCTTGATTAGCAGATATTTGTATGTAAAATACAGCACAGACGTTATTGACGTTAAAAATTCTAATAATAATAATTTTTGTGGTTTCGCTTTTTATTTAAATGAATACAGTATAACTTATTTTGTTTGTTCGACTTCTTTATTTGAATTTAAATCGGGGTTGAACTAATTAAAGAAAAATCTGATTTGAATATAATCTTTGAATAAATCTAACGCAAAAATTCTGTAATGCAAATATATATGTTTTTTAATGTATTTTGCAATGAAGCATTCAAAAGAAATGTATTTCAAAATGTAGACAGACTGGCAATCTTTTTGAGCTTATGATATCACTTATTATAATAACTTTAAAACTTTCTAAAGTGTCTTCTATATATAATATATGATAATTATAATTATACTGAAAAAGTAATATAAACTCACGTACCTGCTTTGTCACCTGCTATATTATTGTCCATTTCCCTCCATCACAATTAACACTATCATCACTTTGCAATAGCATCTCATCATTATCATCAACATTCTCATCAACATGATCTGTATTACTATCGTCAACATCATCCTTGACTTTGCCTTCGGCATCGTCATCAACAAATCCGTCAACGTTATCGCCACCGGCAATAAAAGTTTATCACCCATCATTTTTATCATCATCACAATCATCATCCTTATTATCTCCATCATAACAGTCATCACCACCACCACCATCTTTTCCATCTTATTAGCATCATCCAACTCAACACTATATGCGTCAAAATCGACGATGCAATCGACAGCAAAATTGTTGTCATCGTTATCCTCGTTATTAACATCTTCGTTATTTTCACTTTCCTCAGCACACTTCTGATATTATATTGTTAACCTCATTATCATTATCCCTATCCTTCTGTAGTGGTTGAAATTATATTTCGTCCACTGAGATCGTTCTATTTCATTTATTTATTTATTTGTTTGCTAAATCGTCTTCATTTTAACCACACCAGCTTGAAATTGTAATGCTGTCCCGTTAAATAAGCGTATCATACTCTGCATCCACCGAATAAGGAATCGAAAAATAATTTCAACCACTGTTTTTAAGTCACCATAAATTTCATTAAAACTGTTGCAATTTCGGCCGCACCAGTCATATCTAATTTTATCTATGTAGACTAACATACACTTATCTGTACAGTCATGTAACTCCTTAGAATATACCTTTGCTTCTTTGCTTTATTTAACCAATTGCTTTTCTATTTATTTCGCTTTTAGATTACAAAGGCTATTCCGCCAACGCATATTAAGTAAGTATTAAAGCATATTCCTTGCCATATTGTTGTGTAGTTTAATAAAATAACAATATCACCAGGAAAATCAGTGAAGGAAGGCAAATAAAGGCAAATAATGGTGCTATTTATCCAGGCGGACATTTTCGTATATGGAGATTTTTGGTCGAACGGATTTGTTGAAATCCGCCCGGAGAATACTTGTTCCACATAAAGTTAATACATTTCATGGAATAAAGTATACAAGGTGTTTTAAGCACATGGGGTTGGTAGAGGTGTTATCCTAGCACCGGTGTAATCAGAAGAAAGTTTCTATAAACTGTCTTTTATGCAAAATGTCAATAAGATTGATGCTTCTATGTCGTTAACATTAAAATTGTACAAGTTTCATAAGAATCAATTTAATTTTTGTACGGTGGCTTTGTTTGTAATGATTATACATTTGTTCATATGCTAGCATTATAAACTATACGAAATAGTCTAGCATTTATAAAGCTGAATTTTATCCTGATGATAAATACAATAAAATTATCTATTTATATTTTTTCCAAAATATCAATAAAGAAAATCTTATAAATAGAGTAGTCTATTAACATCATTCTAGATATATAAATGGTTTGGTTAAGAACCGATTGATCTACGTGTTTTAAAAATTAAAATGAACAATCTTCTTTTTTTCAGGATGGTAAAAACTAAAAGGAACCGGAACAGTTTTATGTGGTTTCCATAGCAACCAAAATTAATTGCGAGGAGCGGGGTATACAGCTTATTAGATTTAAATTTCCGTCGTTATGGCTATGACGTCATTTCTACTGTTGCAATGATTCCTTTTTTTCCGAAATTGTATCATATTTCTTCGTAGGGCCCGTTATACTTTGTTTAAATTTACTCATCTTTTTATGAGATTTTATTCTGTTATAGAATTAGATTATATTGTCAATTATCGCTCCTTTTTTATTGTGTGCTTATACGTGTTGTTTTTACATCTGAATCATTCTTTGTGACGCCACGTCTGACGTCTTATGACGTCATACATGATGTCATTTGCTAGTGTAATAAATAATCGGACGAAAATCGTTCTTTATGGTACAACAAATGATTCGCTAACCTGGCATAATTTTATAATTCAAAATGGCAAATTATTGCTCAGTTTTGCCTATAAACTACAAACTATTTGTTAAAATTTTACTCGATAATTTCGAATGCGACCTGAACAAGTAGATCTAAATGGTATTTATATGCTTGACGATGGAATTCAACTGTTATCTATTAAATAAAACTTAGATTTTACATTATTTTTCTTCTTTGTTCTTCCTTTACTAAATAGTCATTCCTGTGTATAGTATGCACTTTGTGACGTCACGAGTAATTGTACTTCCGGTGAACTTCCATTTAGAATCTACTAGATGTCAAGATGTGTATTCTTCAGACAAGATTTACCTATAGAACGGATAGAAAGTTACCAACCATATTTACTGTCCAGCTTTATTTGCTATCCAATGAAAACGCTGTATTTCTTTAAACTTCTGTGCGTTCATAGCTCCCGTTAAAGTTAGTAATTTCTGTAGAACAGCAAGGATGAACATTAACATATACATTGTACTCAGAAGTCTAGCTTTTAGCTTAATTGGGTCCTATATAAAACGATATTAGTATAACAGACCTTAAACCAACCTGTACATGATTGTTGTAAACACTTTCAAAGGAAACTGCCCACAGCAAAAATTGTTAGCAATCACAGCAACAACTGTTAAGTCAAAGCAACAACAGTTAAAAATAACAATAACGGTAAACAAACGAAGCGAAAAGAGCTAACAATAGTTAACAGTCATAGAACAATAGTTAAAACCAATTTTAACAACAGTTACGAACCATAGTAAAAGAAGGTAACAAGTGGAGCAACAATAGTTAACCACCATATTAATATAGCTAACAAGTGAAGTAACAATAGTTAACCATCATAGTACCAATAGGTAATAAGTGGGGCAAGAACTAACCACCGTAGTTACAAAAGTTAACAAGTGAAGCAACATTAGTTAACCACCATAGTAAAAAGTGAACAATTAGAGAAACAATAGTTAACCACTATGGCAACAATAGTTAACCACTATAGTAACAATAGTTAACAAGTAGAGCAACAATAGTAAATCACCATATTAACAATAGTTACAAGTTGAGCAACAATAGTAAATCACCATAGTAACAATAGCTAACAAGTGGAGCAACAATAGTTAAACACTATAGCAACAAAAGTTAACAATTGGAGCAACAATAGTTAACCACCATGATAACAATACTTAACCACTATAGCAACAATAGTTAAACACCATAGGAACAAAAGCTAACAAGTGGAGCAAACAAAAGTTTTCCACCATAGTTACAATAGTTTACAAGTGGAGTAACAATAGTTAACCACCCAGCAACAATAGTAAACCACTATAGCAACAATAACTAACCACCATAGTATCAATTGGTAAGAAGTGGAGCAACAATAGTTATCCACTATAGTAAAAATAGTTAACAAGTGGAGCAACATTAGTTAACCACTATAGCAACAAAAGTTAAACACCATAGTAACAATAGCTAGAAAACATTACTTTAAAATCATAGCACAAATGGTAAAAGAACCATATGGAAAAATAGTCAAAACCATAGCAACAATTGCTAACAATCATAACAATTATAGATAAAAGTCGGTGCCATATGTATAAATTTTGAGCATAATACCCGACTTTCAAATCTCGTTGTGTGTTACCTATTCTTCATTTATCACCGTGTCTTCTCAAGC